>NW_016838182.1:0-1495 GCF_001698545.2 Rhinopithecus bieti | reverse complement strand
TGCTTTTTTTGCCCAGTCTGCAGACAGAGCTAGGAAATATCTGTATTTTTATATACACAAATGTGTACTTATACATATATTTATATACACAAATATATATGTATAACTGGTTCAGTCTTAGGGTGTATGTGTCCAGGAATTTATTCCTTTCTTCTAGATTTTCTAGTTTATGTGCATAGAGGTGTTTATAGTATTCTCTGATGGTTGGTTGTATTTCTGTGGGGTCAGTGGTGATATCTCCCTTATTTCTGACTGTGTCTATTTTATTCTTCTCTCTTTTCTTATTAGTCTAGCTAACAGTCTATCTGTTTTATTAATTTTTTTCAAAAAGCCAGCTCCTGGATTCATTGATTTTTTTGAAGGGTTTTTTGTGTCTCTCTTTCCTTCACTTCCACTTGAATTTTGATTACTTCTTGTCTTTTGCTAGCTTTGGGGTTTGTTTGCTCTTGGTTCTCTAGTTCTTTTAGTCGTGATGTTAGGTTGTTTATTTGAGATCTTTCTAGCTTTTTGATGTGGGCATTTAGTATTTGTACACACATATACCTATTTAGGAAATCATGAATTCATGCAGCTTCAATTTCAATACATAAAATTCTTTCTTGGGTTCACTAATTCTTATTTGTATGTTCTATAATGAGAACCCTGGCTCCTAAAAACATCAACACATTTACTTAATACTGTAATACAGCTAAAAGAGTTTCAGAATGGCTTCATCCAAACCACTGTAATAAACAAACCTACTAAAAAGAGTTCCAGATTTATTAGCAATATCTACACCCCCCTGCGGAGCTATCCTAATTGAGGATGTATACTTTGAAGGTGGCAGTCAAATACTATTTATAAGTGACTTGGATTGGTTATTTCTGATCTTTTCTTCTGCTTTCTAAAAAGAAAGGAAAAATCATTTAACATAGTTATGGTACTTATTTGAAATATAATTAGGTTCATTTGTGTCATTTAATTTTTTAATTTAAAAAATTTTTTTGAGACAAGGTCTTGCTCTGTTGCCCAATCTGGAGTACAGTAGCGTGATCGAAGCTCACTGCAGTTTCAACCTCCCAGACTCAAGCAGTCTTCTTACCTTATTCCCCACAAGTGGCTGGGACCATAGGCATGTGCCCCCACACCGAGCTATATTTTTTTTATTATTATTTTGTGGTGACAGGGTCTCCCTATGTTGCCCAGGTTGGTCTTGAACTACCAGGCTCAAGTGATCCTCCCACCGTGGCCTCTCAAAATGCTGGGGCTACAGGCAAGAGCCACCATGACTAGCCTGTTTGTTTCATTTTAAAGACATAACTTTAAGTGTATTTTTACTGACATTATTAACAGTCCCATGATCTTTCCTACTGTTAAAAGTGTTAGTCAGGATTAGAGTCTGTGTGGAACTCCCCAAAGCCATGCGTTAAATAAATGCCACTTAGTGAGATGGGATAGATATATCACAGGTAGTATTGTGTTAGAGGTGTATCCTGAAGAGGCACACCCAGACAGC
>NW_016838181.1:0-546 GCF_001698545.2 Rhinopithecus bieti | reverse complement strand
GAATTCCTCTCACAGTGTTACACTGTTGTTTTCATTGAGCAGTTTGCTAAGTCTGTTTTCCTGTAATCTTAAAAGGGAAATTTTGAAGCACATTGAAAATTATGGTGATATATGAAACATCCTCATAGAAAAGGTAGAAAGAAGCTTTCTGAGAAACTGCTTTATGATGTGTTAATTCATCTCACAGTGTTACACGATCCTTTTCATGGATCAATCTGGCAACACTGTTTTGGGGATCCTGAAAAAGGATATTTTGGATCACATTGAAGCCTGCGGTGACAGAGGAAATATCTTCAGATAAAAATTAGAAAGAAGCTTTATGAGAAACCGTTTTGTGATGTCTGAATTCATCTCATGGAATGATACATTTCCTTCTTTGTATGGAGCCATTGGTAACACTGTTCTCATGGAATCTGCAAAGGGATATCTGGGAGCACATTGAGGCATATGGTGAAAAACGAAATATCCTCAGGTGAAAACGAGAAAGCAACTTTCTGAGAAACTACCTTGTAAAGTGTGAATTCACCTCACAGAGATACGCAATTA
>NW_016838180.1:0-1493 GCF_001698545.2 Rhinopithecus bieti | reverse complement strand
AAGGATATTTGGGATCACATTTGGCCCTATAGTGAAATAGGAAATATAGTCAGAAAAAACTGGAGAGAAGCTTTGTGAGAAACTGCTCTGTGATGTGTGCATTACACTCAGGGAGTTATAACCTTCTTCTCATAAGGCACAGTTTGAACACAGTTAGTTCCTGTAACACCAAAAGAGTGAAATTCGGAGCACATTGAAGACTATGGCAAAAAGTGAAATGTCGTCCAATAAAAAACAGAAAGAAGCACTCGAAGAAACTGCTCTCTGACATGTCCATTCTTTTCACAGGGTTAAAGCTTACTTTACATTTCCCAGTTTGAAAGTCGGCCTTTGAGGGTTCTGCGAAGGGATAGAAAGTGGCAACCGGAGGCCTGTGTTGAGCAAGGTAATGTTTTCCATCGAAAATTGGAGAAAAGTTTTCTGCACAACTCTTTTCTGATGTTTGCATTCATCTCATAGAGTTAAATCATTCTTTGGATTGAGTAGTTTGAAATCACTGTTTCTGTGGAATCTGAGAAAGGACATTTGGAAATGCTCTTTATAATCTAATGAAAAAGAAATAACCTCAGAGAGAAACCAGAAGGAAGCTTTCTGTGAAACTGCTCTGTGTCACTTGAATTCCGCTCACACAGTTAAACTTATCTTTCCATTGAGCAGTATCATAACACCGTTTTTCTTTAGTCTGTGAAGGGATATTCTGGAGTACCTTGAGGCTTACGTGAGAAAGGAAACGTCTTTACATAGAAACTGGGGCAAGCTTTCTGAGGAGCTGCTTTGTGACGTGTGCATTTCACTGACAGAAATATATTTTTCTTCTCCTAGAGGATTCCAGAATCCCTTCTGGAGATAAAGCTACCAAGAGCCATTTGGGAGTATAGCGAAGGCTATGGAGAAAAAGGAAATATCCTCCGAGAAAAACTGGAAAGATGATTTCTGTGAAACTGCTTTGTGTTAGATATATTCATTCTTCTCCCATAGTTAAAACTTATATTACGCAGTTTGGAAACTCTGTCCTGCATGGATCCGTGAAGGGACATTCGATAGCACATTGAGGCCTATGGTGAGAGTGGAGATATCTTCAGATAAAAATTGGATTAAAGCTTTCCGAGAAACTATTTTGTGATGTATGCATCCCACTCAGGGAGTTCAAACAGTGTTTGAACACTGTTCCTGTGAAACCGAAAAAGTGATATTTCAGAGCGCATTGAGGACTATGGCAAACAGTGACATATACTGAAATAAAATCGAGGAAGAAGCGTTACAAGAATCTGCTCTCCGATATGTGCATTCATTTCACAGAGTTAATGCTTACTCTATGTTGCTCAGTTTCAAAACTCTGTCTTTGAAGAATCTTTGAAGGGATATTTAGTGACGCCCGGAGGCTTGTGATGAGCAAGGAAACGTCTTCCGATGAAACCAGCAGAGAAACTTTCTGAGCAACTGCTTTGCGATGTGTGTATTCATCACATAGAGTTAAACCATTCTTTGGATTG
>NW_016838179.1:0-1267 GCF_001698545.2 Rhinopithecus bieti | reverse complement strand
AAAAAAAGAATTAGAAATTGGGGGGAAATGTTTTCAATATTCAAATAAAAATTTGTTGAAAGAACTAATGTAAATACGTCACTTGCTCTCTCAATATATGTAAAAGCTGGGAAAGAGAGCAGTGTGATCCTTAAGGGCCTCCCTTCTCCAGCCAACTCTCATTTATCAAGAGGCTCGTTATCCAGCCTTCTTGCTTTGGCCCTCCAGGGGAAAACTGGTGTCATGTAGGAGAAAGAACACTGGTCAAGCTTGATGAGTCCTGGCTTTTTCACTTTTTAGCTTTATGCCCTTGGCAAGCCACTGAAACATTCTGAAGCTCAATTTCCTTGCTGGCCAAAAGAGGCTGTCCACTCCACAAGTTGCCGTGCAGGGCGTTGAAGTCCCTGATAATGGTAGGGGCTGCTATAATTACAATGCGATAAACATTTATGAATTGGTTTTGGCTTTCCTCATTGAACAAAAATGGAGTCAGAATTATAAAAGGGGACTGGCAAAGCCATTGCTAAATTTAAGAAAGTGCTTTGTAAACTATAAAACAAATTACAAATTAAAACGAGCTTTGTATTCTTTCTTTTCTAGGTATAATTTTTATTGCTTAATAGCAGCATCAAGAAAACTGAACTTCAAATCCAAATTGAAAAGTGAACCTCAAATCAAGCAGTATTTCTGATCAGTAATGATGGGAAGGGATTTGAAAGTCCTGCTTACCATACAAATTTGAACTATCTGGAATTGGGATCCCTCTCTGGCATGCATCATGCCAGCATTTTCACCAAAAATTGAGATTTCTTTCCACTTTCACTTCTTCCCAGTCAGGTCACATGAAACAAGGAAACTCTGGGATCAGGCAAACCTAAATTTAATTTGTGATTCCACTTTAAAACAGGAAACTTATTATCTACTCTGTAGGAAAACATAAAATAATTTTTGGAAAGAACACAGTAGCGAAGGATTGAGTTCTTTCCATCCTCAAGATCTGCAGCTTAAAACAACTTCAGTGTGACATTGTTCCCTGATACTACATGCCTAAAGTTTTATTCACACCTAACA
The DNA here is from genome assembly GCF_001698545.2 of Rhinopithecus bieti. Taxonomy (NCBI): domain Eukaryota; kingdom Metazoa; phylum Chordata; class Mammalia; order Primates; family Cercopithecidae; genus Rhinopithecus; species Rhinopithecus bieti. The sequence continues at coordinate 217 of NW_016838179.1, read as the reverse complement.
GACCTTCCTTCAAATCCCAACTCCTCCACTAAATAGCACATTATTCAACCTCAGTTTCCTCTTCTATAAAATGGGCTTAATAATAGAACCTAGCTCATAGAGTGGAGGGGAACAGATGATAAAGTGCATTTAAATGCTTAACCTGGTGTCTGACATGTAATAAAAATTTTTGCGGCCGGGCGCGGTGGCTCAAGCCTGTAATCCCAGCATTTTGTGA
>NW_016838178.1:0-4666 GCF_001698545.2 Rhinopithecus bieti | reverse complement strand
GATCTTAGTTATTTCTTGCCTTCTGCTAGCTTTTGAATGTGTTTGCTCTTGTCAGTGGCATTTTATAATAGGGAAAACAATCCTAAAATTTATATGGAACCATGAAAGACCCTGAATGGCCAAAGCAATCTTGAGCAAAAAAGAAAGCCAGAGGCATCACACTACCTGATTTCAAAATCTACTACAAAATTACAGTAATCAAAACAGCATGATCCAGCTATAAAAACAGACACATAGAATAGAAAGCCCAGAAATAAAGTAATGTATTTACCATAATTGATCTTTGACAAGGTGTCAATAACGCACAGTGGTGAAAGGGCAGTTTCTTTAGTAGAGGATGCTGGGAAAACTAGATATCTACATGTGTAAGAATAAAACATGACATTTATCTCACACCACATACAAATCAATTCAAGATGGATTAAAGGCTTAGATGTAAGACCTGAAATTGTAAAACTATTAAAGAAAAGTATAGAGAAAAATCTTCTTGACATTGGTCCGGGCAATGATTTTTGGATGTGAGCCCCAAAGCACAGGCAGCAAAAGCAAAATGGACAGCTGGGATTGCACCAAACTAAAAGGTCTCTGCACAGCACAGGAGATAATCAACAGAGCGAAGAGACAAGCTAAATAAAATGTTTGCAAATCACACATCTCCTAAGAGGTTAGTATCCAAAATATATAAGGAACTCAAAAACTCAATAGAAAGAAAGCAGCCCAATGGCAAAAGTGGTCAAAGGGCCTAAACAGACATTTCTCCAGAGAAGACATACAAATGGCCAACAGGTACGTGAAAAAGGCTCAACATAACTAAGCATCAGGGAAATGCAAATCAAATCACAATGAGATACTATCTTACTCCAGTTAGAATGGCAATTATTAAAAAGACAAAAGAAATGCTGATGGGAATGTAAGTTAGTATAGCCGTTATGGAAAACAGTATGGCGATTCCTCAAACAATTAAAAATAGAACTGTCATATGATGCAGCAATCTCACTTTGGGGAATATATCCAAAGACAATGAAATCAGTATATCAAAGAGCTACTTGGACTCCTATGCTCATTGCAGTATTGTATTAGTCTGTTCTCACATTGCTAATAAAGACACCCAAGACTGGGTAATTTATAAAGGAAAGAAGTTTAATTGACTCAAAGTTCCATGTGGCTGGGGAGGCCTCACAATCGTGGCAGAAGGTGAATGAGGAGCAAAGTCACATCTTACATGGGGGCAGGCAAGAGAGCTTGTGCAGGAAACTCCCACTTGTAAAACTATCAGCTCTCATGAGACTTACTCACTACTACAAGAACAGTACGGGAGAAACTGCCTCCATGGTTCAATTATCTCCACCTGGCCCCACCCTTGATACATGGGGTTTATTATAACTCAAGGTGAGATTTGGGTGGGGGCACAGCCAAACCATATCAAGCATTATTCATCATAGCTATGATATGAAATCAACTCAAGGATTCATTGAAAGGTGAATGGATAAAGAAAATGAGATATGTTTACATATAATGGAATAGTATTCAGCCTTAAAAAAGAAGGAAATTCTGCCATTCGTAACAGCAGAAATGAACCTGGAGGACATTATGCTAAGTGAAATAAGCCAGACACAGAAAGACAAATACTGCTTGAGTCAGTTACATGTGGAATCTACAAAAGACAAACTCATAAAAACAGAGAGTAGAACAGTGGTTGCCAGGGACTGGGAGTGTGGGAGATGGGGAGATGTTGGTCCAAGGGTGTATAGTTTCAGTTAGACAGGATCAGCAAGTTCTGGAGATCTGTTGTACAGTATGGTGACTATGGTTAATAATAATACGCTATATACTTGAAAATTGCTAAAAGAGTAGATCTTAAATGTTCTCATCACAAAAATGATAAATATGTGAAATGACAGATATATTAATTAGCTTGATTTAATCATTCCACTATCTCTCTCTCAAAATATGTTGTACAATACAAATATATACAATATTTGTCAATTATACCTTAATAAAGCTGAAAGGAATTTTGTTTTAAAGGTGAGAAGCTCTCTTTCTTTAATTTGATGAAAGCCTGTTTTCTTTGAATTTCAAGAATTTTGACAATGTGCTGAGAATAAAGTGAACAGAAAGGAAATTCCACAAATAGCAAGAGAGACACTGATTAATTCCATCATTTGACCTGAATTATGTATCTAGCCAAACCCACCCTTGAAATTTTCATTTTCTTGAGACAATAAATTTCCTTTTGCTTAAGTCTGCTTGTGTTGGGATTTTTCTCCATTGGAACTCAAAAAGTCTCAACAGATTTATCCACCCAACAAGTGAGGTTTCCTGATACTACATCATTAAACCTGTGCTATAAGCCCACAGCTACTAGAAAAAAACAATCTTTGTTATCCAACAACAACAACAAATGCTGTATTTCTTCCTGCCCTTCTTCCTGTTCTCCCTTAGAGTATTAAGAAAGTGATCAGGGGCCTAATGTATGTCCCTGAAAGCCTTGGTTTTGGTCTTGTCCTCAGAACAGCAATTCTGTGCTTAGAAGGAACCGAACATGGTTCTCGAAGACATTGTAAAACAGAATTCTGGATCCAGTGTGATGTTGATGCTGAAGAGCCTTTGTTGTTGGAGAAACCTGGTGCTAGATCTTTCCTGAAATTGCCCCAGTATCCTCAGACCCGTCTGAACGCTGAGGAGAGGGCACGAGGCTGCTAGAGATACAGCGACAAGAAGATATTTTCAGAGAAAGGACCCAGGCCATGAAGAATTTCCAATAATTTCATGGTTGTGCCATAGGTTTGTGAACAGATTTATACACTCCAGGCATGGGGAGTTTCAGGGCTCTCAGTAAAGCAAGAAGTCTAGAGAGATGAAGTGGGAAGGATATTTACAGAGAATGAAGCAATTTTCAACCGGAAAATATAAAAAGGTAGCAACTGCAGAAACCCAGAACTGATACTTCTCTACTGCTTATATTGTGTGAACACGTGTGTGTTTGTGTGTGTAGCAAAGTTAAAAATTGAGTAATCAGATTGTTTAGCAATCGTTCCTCATTAGGCCCCGAGCCTTGGTGGTAGCGCCTTGTTCATGGTTTGAGGAGCACTGGCTGGAGTGTTTGCCCTGAAGCCCCCTGCCTCACCTTTTCCTCTGGGGATGGGAAGGAGGTGCAGTGGGCTGTATCCTTGAAACTTGGCCCAGTGACACAGAGCGTGGATCACTTTGCTTTGTGTAGATCACCAGACCTCAAATAGGAGGGGAAAGGCTCTGATGCTGACAGGTTTCTAAGTGAGGCTGGCTGGAGGCTGGTGTGGCATTGGCTGGGGAAGCTGGAGATCGGGATTATTGGCATTTTCTTGAACCACATGACACTGGACAAATACTAGTCAACTACCAGCTGACTTGGTGCCTTTAGGCTCCGCCTCACCCTTTCAGTTGCCTCAGTGGAATCGAAATATAGATCTGTGCTGTAAGACTTTTTCTGTGTTTCCCAAAGCCTCCCAAATTCCTTGAAATGTATTTGAGGCCACTTTTTTTTTCTTTTCTTCTTGTTAACTCTTTTTTCTTAAAATCACACCAAGAATTCATGCTGAACCATAGAAACATGAGAAAATTCAGAAAAACAACATGAAAGAGTAAGTATAAGCCCATTGTTAACATTTTGTTAACATTCTGTTGTTAACATTTTGTTACATGTACAGTCACGTTAATCATTGTTAACATTTTGTTACATGTGCAGTCGTGTGTTGATTAGCAACAGAGATTGTGCCCTTGTGTGAACATCAGAGAGTGTACTTACACAAACCTAGATGGTACAGCCTACTACACACCTAGGCTGCAAACCTGTACAGCATGTGACTGCACTGAGTACAGTAGGTAACTGGAACACAATGGTGTTTGTCTAAACATATCTAAACATAGAAAGGATAGAGTAAAGGTATGGTATAAAAGATTTTAGAAATAGTACACCTATATAGGGCACTTACCATGAATGGAGCTTGCAGAACTGGAAGTTATTCTGAGTGAGTTGGTGGGTGAGTGGAGTAAATGGGAAAGTTTGGGACATACTGTATACTACTGTAGACTCTATAAACACTGTACACTTGGGCTATACTAAATTTATCTTAAAATATTTTTATTCAGTAATAAATTAGCCTTAACTTTTAAATAAACTTTTTAAGTTTTAAACTTTTGACTCATTTAATGACACAGCTTAAAACACAAACATACTATACCACTCTGTAATGTTTTCTTTCTTTATATCCTTATTCTATAAGCCATTTTCTATTAAAAACTTTAAAAAATTTTTTAAACTTTTTTGTTTAAGACACACACACTAGCCTAGGCCTACAAGAGGTCAGGATCAACAAAATCACCATCTTCCTCTTCCATATCTTATCGCTCTGAAAAGTCTTCAGGGGCCGGGCGCGGTGGCTCACGCCTGTAATCCCAGCACTTTGGGAGGCCGAGACAGGCGGATCACAAGGTCAGGAGATCGAGACCATCCTGGCTAACATGGTGAAACCCCGTCTCTACTAAAAATACAAAAAATTAGCCGGGCGTGGTGGCAGGCGCCTGTAGTCCCAGCTACTTGGGAGGCTGAGGCAGGAGAATGGCTTGAACCCGGGAGGCGGAGCTTGCAGTGAGCTGAGATCCGGCCACTGCACTCCAGCCTGGGCAA
>NW_016838177.1:0-1958 GCF_001698545.2 Rhinopithecus bieti | reverse complement strand
CTCCTTTTCTTTATCTGACCTCTCCTAAATCATTTAGGGTTTAGGCTCTTTTTCATCAAATATAAAACCCCAGCCCAGTTCATGGCCCGTTTGGCAACAGCCCTTAAATGCTTTACCTAGACCCAGAGAGGCCAGAAGGCCGTCTCATTCTCAATATGCATTTTATTATCCAATCCACTCCCGATATTTGAAAAAAAACTCCAAAAATTAGATTCCAGCCCTCAAATCCCACAGGAGGACTTAGTTAACCTCGCCTTCAAGGTGTACAATAATAGAAAAGAGTTGGAATTACTTGCCTTCACTGTGAGACAAACCCCAGCCACATCTCCAGCACACAAGAACTTCAAAACGCCTAAGCCACAGTGGTCAGGCAGTCCTTCGGGACCTCCTCCCCCAGGATCTTGCTTCAAGTGCTGGAAATCTGGCCACTGGACCAAGGAATGCCCACAGCCCGGGATTCCTCCTAAGCCATGTCCCATCTGTGTGGGACCCCACTGGAAATTGGACTGTCCAACTTGCCCGGCAGCCACTCACAGAGCCCCTTGAACTCTGGCCCAAGGCTCTCTGACTGACTCCTTCCCAGATTTTCTCAGCTTAGTGGCTGAAGACTGATGCTACCCAGTTGCCTCGGAAGCCTCCTGGACCTTCACAGATGCTTTGGGTAACTTACAGTGGAGGGTAAGTCTGTCCCCTTCTTAATCAGTATGGAGGCTATCCACTCCACCTCACCTTCCTTTCAACAGCCTGTTTCTCTGGCCTCCATAACTGTTTTGGGTATTGACGACCAGGCTTCTAAACCTCTTAAAACTCCCCAACTCTGGTGCCAACTTGGACAATATTCTTTTATGCACTCCTTTTTAGTTATCCCTACCTGTCCAGTTCCCTTATTAGGTCAAGGCATTTTAACTAAATTAGCTGCTTCCCTGACACTTCCTAGACTACAGCCACAGCTCATTGCTGCCTTTTTCCCCACCCAAGCAGTTTCTCAGGCTCTTGGTATTCAGTGGAAGCTTCATACCCCTTACCATCCTCAGTCTTCCGGAAAGGTAGAACGGACTAATGGTCTTTTAAAGACACACCTGACCAAGCTCAGCCTCCAACTTAAAAAGGACCGGATAGTACTTTTACCTCTTGCCCTTCTCAGAATTAGAGCCTGTTCTCAAAATGCTACAGGGTACAGTACACTTGAACTTTTATATGGATGCATTTTCTTGCTTGGCCCCAACCTTATCCCAGACACCATCCCTCTAGGTGACTATCTTCCAGTCCTCCAGCAGGCTAGACAGGAAATTTGCCAGGCTGCTAATCTTCTCTTGAACGATCAGTTCTTATTAAGAATCTGACCCCTCGGCTGGGCGCGGTGGCTCAAGCCTGTAATCCCAGCACTTTGGGAGGCCGAGATGGGCGGATCGCGAGGTCAGGAGATCGAGACCATCCTGGCTAACACGGTGAAACCCCATCTCTACTAAAAAATACAAAAAACTAGCCGGGCGAGGTGGCGGGCGCCTGTGGTCCCAGCTGCTCGGGAGGCTGAGGCAGGAGAATGGCGTAAACCCGGGAGGCGGAGCTTGCAGTGAGCTGAGATCCGGCCACTACACTACAGCCTGGGCGACAGAGCGGGCCCCGTCTGAAAAAAAAAAAAATCTGACCCCTCAAACTCTACAACCTCAATGAGCCGGACCCTACTTAGTCATTTATAGTACCCCAACTGCCGTCTGCTTGCAGGACCCTCCCCATTGGGTTTACCATTCCAGAATAAAGCTGTGTCTGTCAGCCAGCCAGCCTGATCTCTCTTCTTCCTGGAAGTCATAAGTACTCACCCCTGCTTCTCTTAAACTCACCTACATTTCTGAAGAACAGCCGTCACACTTATGAGCCTAACACATCCTTTCATTTTGTTAGGTCTATTCTTCTTTACCCTACTCTTTGCAGCAGGGCTTTATGCAGTCACCCCCCTA
>NW_016838176.1:0-420 GCF_001698545.2 Rhinopithecus bieti | reverse complement strand
AGAAGCTGTTAAGCCCCCCAAGCCCCTCTAACAATGAGGACCCATTCTCATGGCTAACACTATTCGCCAAGGACTTGACTTAACCCAAGCTGCCGGAGTAAGAAACCTCTCCCAATGCTTCCTTTGCGCTGCACTCGGAAAAGCTCCCTCTACCAGCCGCTTTCAATATCACCACCAACTCTACCAGCTCCTCTCAAGCAACATCCTTGCCTCAAGTCCTACTATATCATAATCCACAGAGTCAAACCCTTCCTTTTTGCTACTCTACTCCCAACTCTTCATGGTGTAATCACACCCAAGCTCCCAAGGGAATCCAGACGGCCCCCCCCATTCGCAGCTACTTCTGGTGTAACCAAACTTTATCTAAAATTCTTAACCCCACCTCCATCACCCAATCCCTTTGTGTTCCGGTGTCTTTAG
>NW_016838175.1:0-684 GCF_001698545.2 Rhinopithecus bieti | reverse complement strand
TTTCCCTTTTCACCGTGGGCCCCTATGGGCTCCCAAATATCACTTTGCAGATTTTACGAAAAGAGTGTTAGCAAACTGCCTCCTGACGTCTAAGCTGTAACACTGTGAGTTGAAGTCACAGATCAGAAAGAAGTTTCTCAAAATGCTTCTTACACTTTTTGAACTGATGATATTTCCTTTATAAGCGTAGGCCTCAACATGATACAAAGAAGCCCTTCTCAGGTTCCTCAATGACAGTGATAATGGACTGCTCCACGAAACATAAGTGTAACTCTGTGAGATGAATTCACACATCACCAAGAAGTTTCTAAGAAAGCTTCCTTCTAGTTTTCATCTCTGGATATTTCCTGTGTCACAGAAAGCTTCATTGCACTAAGAAGTATCCCATTGCAGATTTCCAGAAAACTTTGTTTGCAAACTGATTATGGAAGAGAAACGTGTAACTCTGTGAGTTTCATTCACACATGGCAATACATTTTCTCAGAAGGCTTCTTTCCAGTTTTGATCTGAGGATATTTCCTTTTTCACCATAGCCCTCAATGAGCTCCCAAATATCACTTTGCAGAATCCACAACAGTGTTAGCAAACTGTTTGAAGAAGAGAAGGGTGGAATTCTGTGTGATGAAGTCACACATGAGAAAGCAATCTCTCAGAAAGCGTCTCTCTAGTTATTATGTGAGAATG
>NW_016838174.1:0-547 GCF_001698545.2 Rhinopithecus bieti | reverse complement strand
TCCAAATTGTTTTCCAAAGTGCTTGTTCTAATTTAAACTCTCACCTTCTGTGTAAGTTTGAGATGATCTTGTTGATCCACAGTTTCTCCATATTTGGTGATATGGTTTGGCTGTGTCCCCACCGAAATCTCAGCTTGAATTCTATCTCCCAGAATTCCCACATGTTGTGGGAGGGACCCAGGGTGAGGTAATTGAATCACAGAGGCCAGTCTTTCCTGTGGTATTCTTGTGATAGTGAGTAAGTCTTATGAGGTCTGATGGGTTTATCAGGGGTTTCTGCTTTGGCTTACTCCTCGTTTTCTCTTGCTGCTGCCATGTAAGAAGTGCCTTTCACATCCTGCCATGACCAAGGCCTCCCCCACCATGTAGGACTGTAAATCCAATTACAGTTATTTTTCTTAACACCTCTTTTTGTTCTCAGACTGAGGTGTGTCTTTATCAGCAGTGTGAAAGCGGACTAATACAGTAAAGCGGACTAATATAGTAAGTTGGTACCAGTGGAGTGGAGTGCTGCTGAAAAGTTAACCCAAAATGTGGAAGCGACTTT
>NW_016838173.1:0-1492 GCF_001698545.2 Rhinopithecus bieti | reverse complement strand
GAGAGAGAGAGAGAGATAATAGACAGACATACACATAGGTAGACAGATACGTAGAGAGGTAGATGCATACATACATACATACCTACACGTACGCGTGAGTCCATACCTCCTATTAGTTCTGTTTCTTTGGAGAATCCTAATACAGAAAGTAATAATGAAGAGGAAACAGTAGGAGAGAACAGGCAAAGTTGAGATAGTAGAAGCCAGTTTGGGGTGACAATGGATAAGCCAGTTTACACGAGCAGAGCTCTTACAGGGATATGGCGTGAAAGGAGATGGGAAAGTGGAATTGGTGCCGTGGGTTGATTCCTGCAGGTGTCCATGTCCCTGGATGTCTCCAAGTCAGAGTGGGGATGTGACAAGCAAGGCGTGTCTGGATGTAATGTGTAACCTACTGAAGGAGGAAGTCTGGGGGCCCAGCTTTGGTCATCATGTGAGGAAGATGAAGTTCCCCTGTATGAACCTAATTTTCAATCAAAAAGAACTGGAAGGTGCTTTGGGTTAAAAGTTAGGTCGGCCAAGGAGGTGGGAGGTGGGGGTGGGGGACGCAGGAGAAGCAACACTTCAAACAAAACAAAATCATTGAACAAAATGTAAAAAGACTACGTTTGTTTTTCTGTAAACATTACACTCTTGCAACTTCTGCACTTTTCTGCATTTCTCCTAAATAAAGCTGCACAGTAAAGGAAAATTGTCATGACTTCCTTGGGTGCCTCTGTGACAGTTCATCTTTCAAGCAAATCTCTAGGATTTAAAAAAAAAAAAGATTATCAGGCCTTAAAATACCCCATGTACTGTAAGTCTTTTAAGCCAAGAACAAACTACAGACCAAGCAACACTAAGCACTAAAACTGGAACCTTCCCCATCGTAGTGGTAAACACATTACTCATATGAATACCCTGGCCAAACTCCAAACAACTTATGCCACAAACGAAAATGAGGCAAAAACAATCATGGTGGCAGATAAAGCAGTGACACTATATAAAGAGTAGAATTAATTTAAATGTTCTGCAGGAATACCTGAGCTGAATTCTCTTTCTTTTCTCTCTCTCTCTTTCTTTTCTTTGTAAGTCTTTTCCTTTTTAACCATGAAACCACGAAAGTTAACCTAAGGGAAAGCTATTCTATCACATTTAAGTTTTAAAATAAATATTAAGAAATTAATAAATATCAAATTAACATTGTATCTCTCATTTAACACTAATGAAAGATATTATTGATGTTAGGGTTATTCTCAGCATCATTTAGTGAGTAAGGAAATACTAGACTGAGGGGCTGGGCCAACCCAAAAAGGAGAAAAGAAATGCTGTTGTTGATGGATTGCCTTGAGCTAATTTTGGTACCAAGTTGATGTCCTGATATCAACGGCTACCTAAGCCAAACCCAAGCATATCTTAACTTGCACACATGCCCTGCACCATCTAATTGTTCTTTCCAGAGTTCATTTCTTTTAGGTAATATTTATTGTTCCCTAAGAGAGAAGCTACTCTC
>NW_016838172.1:0-311 GCF_001698545.2 Rhinopithecus bieti | reverse complement strand
TATCACCTCTCCATGTCACACTGTAATTTCCAAAACACATTTGAGCTCATTATCCCTGTGTCCAGGGCTAAAGCCCCTGCTCATGAACTGCGGGGAAATGCACTCACCCTGAAAGCCCATCATTAGGAGGCAGAGGAGCAGGGCCAGGAAGAGCATTTTGGAGTGTCCAGGTATCTGCTGCTTCTAGACTTAAGGGAAAGGGGTATGTGGTTAGGCAGGTAGTTCCTGTCAGCTGCTCTAGAAGCAGGGCCCTTGCCTCCAGGGTTAAATAAACACATGTGTTCATGGAGTTAATTTGTGTATCTGATGAC
>NW_016838171.1:0-1494 GCF_001698545.2 Rhinopithecus bieti | reverse complement strand
ATATTTTATGTTCCTTCTATAATGGTAATAACAATGGCAACATTTCCCCGATCCTTAAAAAATCCTCCTGACAGAGTTGTATTCCACCCTCCTTCCTTAAAATTAATAGAATTTACCACCAAACTAGGTAAAATCAGTCTTCATGAGAAAGTGACAAATCAGTGTTCGCACAATGGTATAGTAGCTGGGCATACAGTGTACATCAACATCCCAAACTAAGCACCCATCACAATTATTCCTAACTCGCAGGAAAGCCAGAAAAATCAGAAGGCTTAAAATATAATTCGACATGAAAATAACAAGAAACCAAAGTTTCTGAGGAGTGTTTGTTAGCCAAGCAAGGAAAGCCATTAACCAGTGCTGATGACATTGCGTTTGATTACAGCAGCCAAAGACGTGTCCAGAGGAAAAGAGACTTTCAAAGATTAGTCTTTCGGTAAGAATGGTTGCTTAACAAGTTCAGACTACTGGGCTATACCAATCATCAATTAAGCAAGGCAAACAAGTGTGAGTCGTTTTCCTTAATTCTTAATGTGTTGAAAATCCCAACACTGCTAAGGTCATTCAGGGAATTGAGGCTCAATTTGAAGAAACTGAAGACTTAAAGTCTATGAATAATATGAATGAACCAATTATCTAAGAGAAGATTTCAAAGCTGAGAACACACTAATTCCACACAACCTGAAGTGGAATCTGCTAAGATGTGTCATAACTAATAAAATGACTTTGGGGAGGAAATTCTCAGACCCTGTGAGAATATGAAGTGTCTGAGTCCATGGTGCTCCTCTCATTGCTCACTGGCAGGCCCTCGGGGGAGAATGTTCCCCCCTTCTTGTGTGCAGCTGAGGCAGCAGCATCCGGGTGAACATCACTGGCTCTCTTGGACATAACCGTCCTTGTCTCCTTGGTCTCTCCGGCCCACAGCTCCATCTCCTCAACCACGGATCACCCTCCCCACACCCAACAGCCAAGACGCCATCTTGGGGAGGCCTCACTCACTTCCCCTCTCACCCACAAGCCTTTGCTGCCTGACGTTCAAAGTCTTAAGAACCATCATTCCACATATTTTTCTACAGGAACAGGGGCAAGTCTAGTACCTGTTATTCCATCTCGGCCAGTAGCTGAGGGCCAAATGCAGCAGAGCTAAGGGTGTCCACAAAGAAGCTGAGCACTGTGTTCTGATCCCGGTTCTGCCGCTCAACTCTGAGGTGTTTTGCCTGTCTCCTTTTGGCCTGTGTTTCCTCATCTCTAACATGAGGTAAAAGTTCCCACCTTAGCAGGTTTCTATAAGGACTCAATGAACCAATATGCCTGAAGCACTCAGCATAGCGTCTGGCAGACACCAGGCACTGCACAGAACTCAGCCTACTCGGCCGAACACCAGCCAACCTCCACCCAGTGCTCTTCCCATTTCAGAAATAAACACATAACACATGAGCAGAAACTGGAAAATAACAAATATCTTCCCAATGTGACTTCCTGGAAGACTCACTC
>NW_016838170.1:0-547 GCF_001698545.2 Rhinopithecus bieti | reverse complement strand
TCTGTCTTGTCTATTTTCCAGAAATGGAATTTTACTACACATTCTGCAAAATGGCTTGCATTTTGTCTCACTTACCAATGCTTTACGGAAATCCCTTCCATTCAACTGATATAACTCCACTTCATTCTCATTAATGGCGACATAATATTCTATTACTGGACAACCACTTTGTCACCAGGTTTTTATTATTTTGCTCTGGGGGTTTGTTTTTCCATTTGCTACTATGAATAATTTCTCAATGTGTTTTCCAGCTATCCAATCTCTGGAAATAAAATTTTTTAAAAAGGAGACTTCTTGGTCAAAGAGCATATACATTTTAAATTTTAATACATTCTACCAGCTAGCCTTCCAAAAGAATCTAAAATTATTCGCATTTCTATGAATACGAAAATGCTGAAAAAGATTTGAAAAGGATCTCGAAGGAGCACCAACCTTGACCACTGTGGGGAGGTGGGGAGAAAATTAAAATTTATAAAAAGAATAATTAAGCCTGCTATGGTTATTCAACTAACAACACATAAATTGTATTAAAGGTTGTAAATATGAA
>NW_016838169.1:0-2646 GCF_001698545.2 Rhinopithecus bieti | reverse complement strand
ATCACAAACTTATCCTAATGTTGTCGCAGCCCGAAAATACCTTTACTGCTCCAATAACAGCTGTATTAGCACAAATAATCTTCTCAAAGGTCATCAAAAATTATTTGAGATCTTGCATTTGCCAAAAAAGACTGAAATAGCTTTCAGTATGTCAAAACCAAAAATGAAATTTCTAAATTATCTATTTTGATGATCTAATAAATGAATTTGCAGAAAAAATTAGAAAAATCATAAACATATCCCATTAATAAAATATTATTTATTATATTATGTAAAATTATGAATCCAAAAATTATTATTTTGTAGTTTGTTAATTGATGTTGTTACTTGGCATCTATCACCCCTATTTATTGTATAAGTGATAAAATCATTCCTAAAGGCGAAGGCTTTCACTGTGGTTTTTTGCTGCTTTTTTTTTTTACTTTTCCGCAAGACAGAGTCTTGCTCTGTCCCCCAGGCTGGAGTGCACTGGCGCAATCTTGTCTCACTGCAACTTCCACCCCCTGGGTTCAAACAATTCTCCTGCCTCAGCCTCCAGAGTAGCCAGGATTACAGGCACGCACCACCACCCCTGGTTAATTTTGTATTTTGATAGAGACAGGGTTTCACCATGTTGGCCACACTGGCCTCGAACTCCTGACCTCTTGATCTGCCCACCTCAGCCTCGTAAAGTGCTGGGGTTACAGGCCTGAGCCACTGTGCCCAGCCTTTTGCTGCCTTTTGAACCAGGAGTCCCACCATTTCTGTGTCCGGCCCACCTCTCTCCCTCCCCAGGGTCCAGCTCCTTGGACCCCCTCCGTGTCCTCACCTGAGCTCGCCACACTCTCACCCCCGACTCTGGGCTTGGCAAATCAGACCCAGCATCGGATTTGCACAATGATGCATCGTGGCAATGAAGGGTTGACATCAAGAATGCAAATGTGCCTGATATTGTAAAATACCAGACATAAATGAGGCTGCATGTGGTGGCTCACACTTGTAATCCCAGCACTTTGGGAGGCTGAGGCAGGTGGATCACCTGAAGTCAGGGGTTCAAGACCAGCCTGGCCAACATGGCAAAACCCTGTCTCTACTAAAAATACATGGTGGCGGGCCCCTGTAATCCCAGCTATTCGGCAGGCTGAGGCAGGAGAATCGCTTGAACCCGGGAGGCAGAGGTTGCAATGAGCTCAGATCAGGCCACTGCATTCTAGCTTGGGCATCTCAAGAAAAACAATGACGACAACGAAAAAACCAAACCAACAAATAAAAGACTCACTGTAGTAATGACAGATATGGGGAAAACATCATCTGTTTTCTCCATGTTGCTGAAAAGGTATTAATAAACCATCAGTGCCTGATACAGTAACAATAGAACAGCAACAGACGGAGAAGTCCTTCATACAGTATAAACACAGGCACACCCATAGTTAGGTTTTCCTGCAAACGTGCACGTTCATATCTAAAGCAAAATCGTATCTCTATTCAGCACCATGCCAGGAGCGGAAGGCGCCTGCTCTGTAAGACAATGGCTTTATAGTAATGATTTCAGCCTCCACCCGGAGAGCTTCAGGGGCCTGAGCTAGGGGCTGTGCTGAGGAGGGGGCTCCGGTCACCTGCGGCGTCTCCCCCACTTTTCCAAACCCCCCAGTCTCCTCCAGCTAGGCCTCTCCCTTGGACCCCAGGCCTTGCTTGAACCAAAAGGTTTGACCTCTGCCCCTTCCTAAGGCTCATTCCTGAGCTGGGAAGAGAGAGATCCGGAAATTCCTTGCAGAAAAGGAAAATCAGTCATTACCTTGTGTGTTGTGTGTATGAGGCTCTCCCAGCCCGTGGAGGCAGGACCTTTTGTTCCCTCGATTTGAAAGGTACTAAACACAGATCCTCTTGGTTTCCAAACTTTTTTACACATGGAAGAATGCATAAGAGTGTAAAGTGTAGCTTGCACCCCAATACACTTTTGGCTTCTTAGGTTTGGGCCATCTTGATCAGAGCTTGCACACTGTTCCTCATTTCCTTCTTTCTCCTAAGCTGGGGGGCCCCAGGCTTCAACCGTGGTTATTGTCCCAGTGTGAACCCCACACGCCTGCACAGCTGCAGCCATTTTCTTTGTCCTTAAACACAAACGTTTATGTTCACCAGTGCCCGTGTAAACTAGCAGCTCCCTCTTTCCGTCTCCTTGCTTGCGTTCCTCCGCTGGACCTGTCACCTCACAGACGCCCTTCACTGTACCCATCCCTCCCCAGAAGGTTGGAGCCCTGAGAACAGGTGTCCCCGGTTGTGGTCATTGTTCTACCCTCTGGTTCAATAACAGTGCCGGGCACATAGCGCACACACAGTAAATATTTGCCAAATGCATGCAGGGCTCCAAGCGAGCCTGAGCAGCTCTGGGCAGAGGGACTGAGAGTCTCACGTTTCCCTCCCGGGTTTCAGGGATGAGCCAGGTCTGGGAAGGCAGGAAGCCGGCTTGACTCAGCAGGGACGCTGTGGCAAGACGGCAGGAGAGCCACAGGCCTGGGGTGGCAGCTTCTGGAGCCCAAAATTGGCCCAAGGCTCCTGCTGCCTGGCAAACTGCAACCGCGGATGCAGGCGACAGCCCTGGCATCCCAGTCTCCAAAGATTGAGTGGCTGTCACTGGCTTTAGGATAAAATCAAGCGTGACCCTTAAAA
>NW_016838168.1:0-1262 GCF_001698545.2 Rhinopithecus bieti | reverse complement strand
AAAACGAAAATATCCTCAGATAATAACTAGAAAGAAGCTTTCTCAGAAGTTGCTTTCTGAAATGTGAATTCATAACACAGAGATTCACTTGTCCCTTCTAGCAACAGTTTGCTAACACTGTTGTCATGGTTTTGCCAAGTGATATTTGGGAGCTCATTCAGGGCTACGGTGAAAAGGGAAATATTCTCACAGAAAAACTGGAAAGAAGCCTTCTGAGAAACTGCATTGTGACACGTAGATGCAACTCACAGAGTTACACTTTCCTTTTCTTTGATCCGTTTGCTAACACTCTTGTCTTGAAATCTGCATTGGGATATTTCTTAGTGCAATGAAGCTGACGGTGCGAAAGGAGATATCCTCAAATAAAAACTAGAAAGTAGCTTTTTGAGAAACTTCTTTGTGACATGTGAATTCATCTCACCAAGTTACAACTTTGTCTTCACGAAGCAGTTTGCTAACACTGTTTTCTTGGTATCTGCAAAGTGATATTTGGGAGCACCTTGAGGCCTATGGTGAAAACGGAAATATCCTCAGATAATAACTAGAAAGTAACTTTCTCAGAAGTTGCTTTCTGATTTGTGAACTTGTAACACAGAGATTCACTTTTCCCTTCTTGCAGCAGTTTCCTAACACTGTTGTCGTGGATTCTGCCAAGTGACATTTGGGAGCTCATTTAGGGATATAGTGAAAAGAAAATATCTTCAGATAAAACTGGAAAGAAGGGTTCTGAGAAACTGCCTTGTGACATGTGGATGCAACTCACAGAGTTACACTTTCCTTTTCATTGATCCATTGCTAAGACTCTTTTCTTGAAATCTGCATTCAGATATTTCTTAGCACAATGAGGCTTACCGTGACAAAGGAAATATCCTCAGACGAAAACTAGAAAGAAGCTTTCTTAGAAACTTCTTTGTGATCTGTGAACTCATCTCACAGAGTTACACTTACGTTTCATGGAGCAGTTGATTAACAGTGTCTTTGAGGAACCTGAGAAGGGCTACCTTGGATCGCATTGAGGCCTAGGCTGTTACAGGAAATATCCTCAATTAAAAACGTGAAAGAAGCTTTGTGGCAAACTTCTTTGTGATATGTGAATTCATCTCACAGAGTAACAACTTAGTCTTCATGAAGCAGTTTGCTAACAGTGTTTTCGTGGAATCTGCAAAGTGATATTTGGGAGCGCATTGAGGCCTATGGTGAAACAGTGTCTTTGAGGAACCTGAGAAGGGCTACCTTGGATCACATTGAGGCCTAGGCTGTTA
>NW_016838167.1:0-1146 GCF_001698545.2 Rhinopithecus bieti | reverse complement strand
GGTCTTTTGTGTCTGGCTTCTGCCACTTCCCCATGAGCATTTGTGTGGACATAGGCTTTCATAGCTTTTGGGTACATACCTAGGAGCGGAATTCCTAGTTCACAGGGTAATTCTATGTTTAACTTATTAAGGAATCCCTAAAACTGTTTCCCCCCCAGACTGCCCCATTTTACACCCCCAACAGCAGTAAAGTTCTCCACATCCTCGAGAGCTTTTGTCTATTATCTGCCTTTTTGATTCTAGAAAACCCTGGTGGATAAGAAGTCGTATTTCACTGTGGTTTTGATTGGAATTTCCCTAATCAATAATGATGTCAAGAATTTTTTCATGTGCTTATTGACCATCTATATATCTTCTCTAGAGAAATGTCTAAAGGGATCCTTTCCCCCTTTTCAAAATTGTTTATTTAGCTTTAAGTGTTTAGTCATAAGAGGTCTGAATATATTCTGGATACACGTCTTTCATGAGATATGTGATTTGTAAGTATTTTCTCTCATTCTGTGACTTGCCTTTTCACTTTCTTGATAGTGTCACTTGAAACACAAAAGATTTTAATTTTGATAATATCCAATTACCTGTTTTTCCTTTGGTTGCTCATGCTTTTGATATTACATCTAAGAATCCATTGCCAAACAGAGGTTATGAAGGCTTGCCGCTATGTTACCTTATGAAAGTTTTGTGCTTTTAGATTTTACATTTAGATTTCTAACCCATTTTGAATTAGTTTTTAAATGCAGTGTGAGGTAGGGTCCAATCATGCTGATGAATGTGGCCATCTAGTTTACCCCACCATTCGCTGAAAAGAATTTTCTTCACTCCATTGAATGGCCTGGGCACCATTGCAGAAAATCAGTTAATAACCATAGACACATTTTTATTTCTGAACTCTCAATTCTATTCCACTGATCTACGTCTATATTTACAGCAGGACCACCCTGTCATGATTTCTGTTTCTTTGTAGGATGTTTTGAAAACAGGAAGCTTTTCTTCTTTTTCAAGATGATTTAGCTCTTCTGGGATCCTTGCTATTCCATATAGATTATAGAATCACCTAGTCAGTTTCTACAAAGACATCATTAGGGATTGTGAAATAGATTGAGCTGAATCTGTAGACCAGTTTGGGGAGCACTGATGTCTCACATTAAG
>NW_016838166.1:0-1941 GCF_001698545.2 Rhinopithecus bieti | reverse complement strand
AGTTCAGCAGTCTCCAGTCCCTTAGTATTCCAGGGGCTCTAAGGAGCTTTGTAAGTCAGGATGGAAGTAGATGATACCACATTTCTATCTGCTGTAGACACTGCTCCCAGTGTCTCAAAATGTTTTAGCATCTTTCAGTAAAAATCTTCCAAGTTCGTCAGTCCTTGATAAATAAAAAAAAGCAGCAAATTTTTTAGAGCTCCTTTGAATCTTCTATTTTAATGTGCCTTTGTAGATAATTCCCAACATCTTGTGTGTCCGTCATCTTTATAATTTATTGATAAGTGTTTCTCTTCAAACTTGGCCTTCCTCTGCTCATTCCATTCTTACCCACTTTCATTGGGTTCACTAGCTAATTCCACCTTCATTCTATCCACTGGGTGCAAGAGACTCACTCCCGTTTGTATTATTAAATACACACCAATAGGATATAAAAGGAAGGAAGAGTACTGGGCTTTAAAATGAGTACAAATCTCATTTCTGCCAATTCCTATGTTTAAAAAAAAAATCCTAATCTTTTTGAGTCTCAAGTTCTCTATCTAAAGAATCACTTCACCAGAATATTCAACACACGTGAAAATACTACAAGGTATTTTAATTCATTCTAAGATTCCTTAAAATTCTGTAATTCTATGTGCTTTTGATTCTGTCTATAGGAAAACTGGGAATACATAGCAGAATTTGAAAAAAATAATAGAATAAAAGAAACACCAAAAAAAGCAGAGAAGAAAGTTTTAAAAATCAATACAAGACTATAGAAAATTCATGGAAAAAGAAACAAGACTAAAAAAGTATTATGGAAGTAAGCAAAAATACTAGCCTAAATGGAAAACAAAACCGGGAAATCAAATAATTTCTAAGGCTTGCCTAAATTTGATTTTGTAAAACTTATAGTCCTATGGTCATAGCTAAGTAAGATCTGCCCTAAAGCCTTTGATGGTAAAAGTAAGATACTGGTTACCACTGAAATTGTCAAACTTATCAGGACAAACTCTTGGACTAACCACATTCTAATGATAACCTTAAATGAGAGTTGAAGGTATTTAAACTCTCATTAATTTAGACATTAAATTAATGAATTGGATTAATCTGATTCAGACCTATGCCTTGATCCAAGTGCTACACAGATGTATACTGATCTATGCTGAGGAGCAAGAGAAGGGATTTGGAAGGCAGGTAGGCTGATGATCAAAGTGGGCCAGCGACTTTGTTAACTATGGATGGGATCATGAGCCAATTAATCAACTGCTCTAATCCATAGTTGTTTATTTAATAAACAGTAGCTTACAGAAACACAGATGTTGTGATGGCTTTATGAGATGATAAATGCATAGACCATAATAGGATGTCCAGCCCAGACTACGACACTCAACAGATACTAGTTTCTTCCATCTATATTTCCTTAGTTAACATAATTTTAAATCTATAAAATCCTACCTGACTGCAGATTCATCAGAACTTCCAACATCTATTAAAGAAAAAGGCAAAATGCATTTTAAATCAATAATAAATATACAGAATATTAAAAGCAAAATAATGCACAGTGATGCACGCCTGTAATCAAAACTACTTGAGAGGCTGAGGCAGGAGGATCACCTGAAGAAGCCAGAAGTTTGAGACCAGCTTGGGAAACATAGTAAGACTCTACCTTCATTAAAAAAATTGTGCACACTTGTGTGTATGCTTTAGATCCTGTTGTTGTTGTTTTGTTTTGGTTTGTTTTTGTAAAGCATAGGACTGATGCTTTGTTACAAAGAATTCCTTTGGGAGCATGCCAGGGACCTTATTAGAATTAACATTAATTATACCTATTGGTAGGTAATTAATGCATTAAGAACTGCTACTTCCCTTTGTATTTATTAAAAGCAAAGAAGAATAAATTTATTAAAATTTGGTATCTACAAGTGAACTGCAGTATACAAGTCATCCTAGTCAAACCGT
>NW_016838165.1:0-628 GCF_001698545.2 Rhinopithecus bieti | reverse complement strand
TTAGGAGTTCAAGACCAGCCTGGCCAACATGGTGAAACCCTGCCTCTACTAAAACTACAAAAATTAGCTGGGTGTGGTGGCACATACCTGTAATCCCAGCTACTTATGAGGCTGAAACAGGAGAATCGCTTGAACCTGGGAGGTGGAGTTTGCAGTGAGCCGAGATCATGAGACTTCACTCCTGCCTGGGCAACAGAGTGAGACTCTGTCTCAAAAAAAAATAATAATAATAAAAAAAAAGAAAAAAAAAGAATTCAGGCTTTGCAAATGGATTAGATCCGCCTGAGCTTATTTTAAAGAGAGACAGAGAGAGAGAGAAAGAAGGAAGGGGGGTACTCAAGAAATAACTACACATATTTTTTAATGCTGCTGATGCCATAAAAGGTGGGTGGATCACCCGAGGTCAGGAGTTTGAGACCAGCTTGGGCAACATGGTGAAACCCCGTCTCTACTAAAAAATACAAAAATTAGCCGGGTGTGGTGGCACGAGCCTGTAATCCCAGCTACTTGGGAGGCTGAGGCAGGAGAATCACCTGAACCCAGGAGACAGAGGTTGCAGTGAGCCAAGATCGCACCACTGCAATGCCAGCCTGGGTGACAGAACAAGACTCTATCTCAAATAAATAAG
>NW_016838164.1:0-546 GCF_001698545.2 Rhinopithecus bieti | reverse complement strand
TTCTGAAAATCTGTTTGGAGTGTGCCAATCATCTAAGTCCCTTGGTGGCAAATGTTCCACCTGGCTGCATCTCATTGATCATCTTGCCTGATCCTTACTTCTATTCTTATAGTCTTTTATCATGAATCAATTCTTTTTTCAATTCTGGAAAATTCTCAGCCATAATCTCCTCAAATATTTCTTTCCCTCTGTTTTATGTTCTGGTATGCCTCTCCAGTATGTTAGGTAGGCCCTAGTCCAATGTTGCTCTTGTTCATTCTATTCTCCATATATCAACTGCTTTTTTGTATTCCCATCTTTTTATTTCTCTCTTTATCTCTATTTAATCTCTTTATCTCTGTATGTGAAATTTCAAATTAAATTATCCTGTAGTTCACTGGTAGCATCTTTAGCTGTATCTGGTTGGCTACAGATATTTAAAAATCTCAGGTATGCAGAATTAGACTGAAGTTAATCTTTGATTCATTATATACTTTTGCCATTTGTTCATGCATGACCCTCTTTTATGTGTTCATGTATGTATCTATTCACAAATAGCATAGAAAA
>NW_016838163.1:0-541 GCF_001698545.2 Rhinopithecus bieti | reverse complement strand
ATCTCCCTGGAACTGGAAGGTCAGACAGGAAGTTTTCTTAGATTCTAAGTCTCAGTCTTTGCTATCTACCTTTGTCTGTCTCCCATGTCACCTGCTGTTTTTTTTTTCCCACCTGTTTTTCATTTTAATGTTTTATTGGGATAGGTGTCTATTATTGCAGGCTACCTCAACACATTTTTGGCATGTAGACAGGATATAAGTATGAATAATATGTAAAAGATAACTTGCTCTAGTTCTTTTGAGCAGAGGATTTGGTTTCGATATGTGGCCCTAATAAAGCTTTTGTGAAGTCCAAGTACTTTGTGAACTTCAGTTCCCTCACCTGTAAAATGGAGTTAGTTGTTAGTAATACCTGTTCTGCCTAACTCAGGAGATTGTTTTGAGGATGAAATGAAATCATGAATGTAATGGAATTTTGTAAATTTTAAATGAAATATTGTATTACCTAAGATTTTTTTTTTTAACGCCGTATTAAGAATGGAATGAATCTGGGTTTTCCTTTGAAATCCCAAATGTTTAAGGGCACAGTGGTTCAAGCCTG
>NW_016838162.1:0-2821 GCF_001698545.2 Rhinopithecus bieti | reverse complement strand
CAATGAATGCCATAGAAAACTCTGGTTGCTGAAGTCAGTTCCATTAGCATCTCCTTTTTTCTGAGTCTGGCAGCTTTCATTTGCTCACCAAATGTAGTTATATATACATTTCTGACTGCTTTTGTAAGGAAATGCTTCTCTCCTGTCTTACAAGTGTTAGTTTTTGTCTTTAACTTCACCGTAGCCACTCCCAGAGCCCTGGTCTCACTGTCAGTAAACAGTGATGACTGCGACTTGCATGAAAGCTTAGGACACATGACACTTTCTGTTCCTTCACACTTTCCGTTCCTTGTCTATAAAATAGGGACTAAACTGTAGCAGGGCTGAAGAGACATTCATGTCAAAGTGGGAATTGTAAAGTAATCAGAGCTCCATGGCTAAACTCCTTTGGGTAAAACCAAAACAAAAACAACTTCTTTACGGCTCTGGCCGTCACATGTCATAACTTTTGTAGTCATTTGACGGATGTCCCCTAATTTTTTTTCCTTCTTTGTTCAAACTACAATTGGAAGAAATAAAGCAGCTTCTGACAATGTGACTTACTATTAAGAATACCATATAATCTCTTCCATGGCAAACTCTATTTTGAATTTCAGACTTCTCCACATATTTGAGTCTGAATTATCCCAGTTATTAGCTTACCTTAAAGAATGGGAGAAAAGAAACAATTGGGCCCTTAACTGGCTCGTTCACTTAGGGCCCAGACCAGCTGCATAGGTAAGGATAGAGAATGGGATGGGGACTCCAAAACTGGAGGATTTGAAATTTTACTGAGAAAAGGGAGGGACTAGGCCAAAACGGCCTCAACAAAGAAGGCTCACCAACAAAGACAGAGGCAGAACCAGCCTTTGTCCCCCATGCCGCGCCCCGGGAAAGCCGGCTATGGGCAGGAGGGAGCTGGAAGCTGAGGATGTCTCTGAGGGGGAGGGACGGCAAAGGGGTGGGGGCGGTGGGAGCCAGAGAGATGCCAGAGAGCAAATGGCACCCATGGCTTCTTTACCTTTGGGGATCTTTGGGTTGCTGTGGTACTGCACGGGATGGACCTCCGTGGCTCCCAAATCCAATTTGGCAGGGTCTGCAGCGCTGGATGCTGGTGCCGCAGCTGCCACAGCCTCAGGAACCTGAGACTCATCACAGGGTCCCACGTCCAGCCTGCAGCAGTCACATGTGAGGCCACCTCTGGGGCCCATACAAGAATTAAGTTCATTCCCCATAGGGCACCTTGACTACTCTTCCCTCCCGCCTGAGCCTTCCATCAAACGGACTGCACTGCTTTAGCAGCCACACTAGTTTGGGTGATCCCCACTTCCAGAAGTGGTGTGACCCCAGGCGGGCCCAGAGCCTCTGCCCATACTCTGCCGCCACCTCTCGAACTGCCTGGTCTATGAAGGTGGTTAACTTGTGTGTTGTTTAAAGAAGAAAGACACACACAAATACCAAGAGGCACAAAAACTGCCACGAGAGAATGAGGTCAGAGCTCCTCATCCTTCTACTACTAGCTGCTGACTGAAGGCTGCTGGCCCTGGCTGATGCTTTGTACCCACAAAGCCTCCTATGTCACCTGGTTACCAGGAAGCAACCAAGTCAGGCTACTGGCTCATGATGCCCCACCCCGCAGACCCACCCAATGCCCACAATGCCCATCCCTGCTGCTGCCCACCTTGTGGCCACCCTGCCCGTCTGTGGTGACTGCACTATTCGTCCTGGGCTGCCTGAGCTTTCTATTCCTGAGAAAAGTGCAGGTGGTGGGGATTGTTATTGGAAGTCACCCTGGGCAATGAACTCCATAGAAAACCCCGGTTACTGAAGTCAGTTCCATTAGCATCTCTGTTTTTCTGAGTCTGGCAGCTTTCATTTGCTCACCAAATGTAGTTATATATACATTTCTGACTGCTTTTGTAAGGAAATCCTCCTCTCCTGTCTTACAAGTGTTAGTTTTTGTCTGTAACTTGACCGTAGCAAGTCCCAGAGCCCTGGTCCTACTCTCAGTAGTGATGACTGTGACTTGAATGAAAGCCTAGGACACATCACGCTTTCCCTTCCTTGTTTATAAAATAGGGACTGAACTCATCCTTCCCAGTGGACCTACCAACTCTCTTTTCTCCCTCCGTTTCTTCCAATGCCAGGGATATTCAGATTTCTTTTACTAACAATGCATAAAGCATGTTTTCCTTTAACTAAATTGAGAACCACATAGTGGGATACCACTGTCCTCATTTGATGAAGACAAATAGTCAGCGTCTGGCACGACTGACAGTGTTCCGACTGTGGCATACTCATTTAACCCCCAGAAACCATTCCATTTTACGGATTTTACAGAATCATTGCAGAGGGAGAAGTTAATGACTTCCGCAAGTTTCCATGACTGCTCAAGATGGGGCCACAATTTAATCCTGAGTAATCTGGATCCCCATAAGCTGATCACAATTATCAGAAAGTAAAGGTAGAAGTCATGCTTGGAGGGGAAGTCACATAGTAGATTAGGTTGTTTTAGAAAAGAATAATAGTTTTTTCATGTGAATTTTGAAATGCCTCCCCTTCATTCAACATTAAGTCTCTTATAAGGCACACTTGGTTTTGTTCCAGTTTGCAGAGGAGTTAGCAAGGTGAGTGCTTGGAGTGGGTCTCGTTGCAGCTCCAGACCCTGCCCATTGGGTCATATTTCTTTCAGGATACTTGACCTCTGACCAGCCAGCATCATTAGCCCACTGCCCCCTGGCCTGTGAGCAGCACCCCTAGCCTCTGTCCCTTCTACCCTCTCAACCAGGTGGTGGCCAACGTGGTGGCAGCGCTCTCAGAAATCGCCGAGTCTCACCCCAGC
>NW_016838161.1:0-542 GCF_001698545.2 Rhinopithecus bieti | reverse complement strand
TTATTATATCTATTATGTCTAATATATACCTTTATCTATTATAGCTATTACGTCTATATTTTATATCTATATCTATTATATCTATTAGGTCTATATTTTATACCAATATCTACTATATCTACTATATCTGTATTTCATAACGATATCCATTATAGCCAGTATGTCTATATTTTTTACCTATATCTATTATATCTATTTTATTTATATTTTATACCTACATCTATTATATCTATTATATCTATATTTTACACTTATATCTATTATATCTATATTTCATACCTATATCTATTATATCTATTATGTCTATATTTTATACCTATATCTATTATATCTATTATCTCTATATTTTATACTTATATCTATTATTTCTGCTGTGTCTATATTTTATACGTATATTTATTATATCTACAATGTCTATATTTTATTCCCATGTCTATGATATCTATTATGTCTGTATTTTATACCTCTATCTGTTATATCTATTATGTCTACATTTTATACCTATATCTATTATATCTATTATGTCTATATTTTATACCTAT
>NW_016838160.1:0-1233 GCF_001698545.2 Rhinopithecus bieti | reverse complement strand
TAATATGTTTTATTATTTAGTAATAATATGTATTATTACTAATACGTTTTATTAATATATTACTAATATGTTTAAGTATAGGTTTTCTAGGGAAGCAGTCAGAACATCTACAGGTAAGTTTGACTCAGCAGAACATACAGACTTTGGATTTGAGCAGACCTAGGTTTTATCTGTATTCTGCATTTATACTGTGAGAACATGGGCGAGTTTTTCAACTTCTCTGAGATTCTTTTTTTATTTGTATAAAAACAAAATCATTAATAACTACTCATATAGTAAAAATACTTAGCACGTAGTAGGTACCCAAGATGGATTAACAAACAATATTCCACTTCTGTTTCTCTGGATTTTTTTTTGGCTTTTAAAATTTTCTCGTTTGATTTTCTCCCCTTTCTCTTTATAACTGTCTTTTCCAAATGAAGACCTTTGGGTATAGTTTTGGCAGAATTTCATAATTTAATGAAGATGACTTTGTTGGTGTTTGCTATATAAA
Organism: Rhinopithecus bieti; assembly: GCF_001698545.2. Taxonomy (NCBI): domain Eukaryota; kingdom Metazoa; phylum Chordata; class Mammalia; order Primates; family Cercopithecidae; genus Rhinopithecus; species Rhinopithecus bieti. Next base: position 740 of record NW_016838160.1, on the reverse strand, counting down.
ATAATTGTGTTTCTTGTAAAACCAACCATCTGGTACTGTATATTACTTTTTTTTCCTTTAAATTATTAGATTAACCTATCACCTGAAGAAAACACAGTTAACAGTTAAATAATTGTGTATATGCGTGTATCTAAGGCACACATGTGCACAACTCAGACAACTCAAAACATCTGTTATAATCATAGTTTACTAAGGCAGTGAATTCCTTTAATCCTCAGGTCCTGACTTCCTGGGATAAAATATTTCCTATAAGGGAAGGAAGTGAAGGTATTAAGATCAATACATCATCTTTGACCAGTGACCAGCTTCAGAGAAAAGCCAGAGTCAACAATAGAACATCTCAAGGCACAGCATTTTCCTTTAAACTTATTCATGTTACGAGGATTTTTTGTTCATATGTCTTACTGCTGATTTCCTCCCTACAATGATCCTATTGTCCAGCCACTCCCTTATCTTTTGATGGTAAAGATAATTATCAATAAATACTAAGGGAACTCAGAGGCCGGTGCCGGCGTGGGTCCTCTGTAAGCTGAGCGCCGGTCCCCTGGGCCCCGCTTTTCTTTCTCTACACTTTGTCTCTGTTTTATTCCTTTTCTCAAGTCTTTCGTTTCCACCTAACGAGAAACAACCACAAGTGTGGAGGGGCAGGCCACCCCTTCATCGTCTTAGATTTTTCCTTCATAATCTCTTCATACCCGAGAATGCAGTGTCAGCTCTCTGTTCAAAGCCAATACTTCCTT
>NW_016838159.1:0-684 GCF_001698545.2 Rhinopithecus bieti | reverse complement strand
AGGCCTGTGCCTTAACAACATGTTTTTGCTGCAGATAATCGGCCAGTGACTCTCTCTGCTCCTCACTAAGAATGCTTTGTTTTTGGTAAGGAATACTTTTAGCTAATCCATAACCTATAGAAGCAATCCTTATCACTGGCTTGCTGTCAACAAACATGTGGATCAAACTCTGTGACTCTCAGCTCTGAAGGGTGTTAGCCCTCTGATTCCCACTTCGCACTTTATTTCTCTGTGCTTATATTCATTCCTCTAGCACTGCTGGGTTGGGCTCTCCACAACCGAGCTGGTCTTGGCACAAATCCATGCATGCTCAGGTCCTGAAATCAGCCTTGTGGAGCCTGTGGGTAGGAACCTGGCCAATACTGTATTTTCCTGCTATGTTTGGTTTCAAATGTGGAAACTGCCTATATGGACCTACTGCATTTATTTTTTAAAATCCTCTGTCAATGGACCTGCACAGTTCAGACCCAGGTTGTTCCAGGATCAACCCTACAGTAGAAACCACGTATCTTTTTTATTGTCTCTTGGGGTCTGTCTTTTCATCAATAAAATATGAGGGCTCTTGGGAGCAGACCCCCAAAATCTGGCAATAAACTGGCCCCAAAACTGGCCATAAACAAAATCGCTGCAGCACTGTAACATATTAATAATGGCCCTAATGCCCAAGCTGGAAGGTTGTGGGTT
>NW_016838158.1:0-1494 GCF_001698545.2 Rhinopithecus bieti | reverse complement strand
ATGTGTGACTGCAATGGCATCATCTCTGCCTGACAGGGGCCTGTGCTGAGTCCCAGTCTGTGGAGGCTGACAAGCAGCCATGATATTAATATTTACTGCCCCACTTGACATTTGCAGCCTGGATGGCAATTCTGAATGATCTTTAACTGGGACACAGATAAATTGCTGATCTCGAGGCAGGGGTCAGTCCTGTGGGTACATGTGGTGCTTCTACACTGAGTGGGGAAACTCGCCAGTCTAATACTGCATGTCTTATCTGTAGTATTTATGATTCAACTCCACACAAGTGCTGACTATTAGCAATGTGCTCCTTGCCCTGAAGAAATAATTATGCAAAAAGAGAGAGAAGGAACAAACAAAAGTGCTCTTTCCATCTCACCTGTCGTCTTGCAGAAAATAAAAATGTATTTTCTATCCTTTGCGGGTGATTTTCTGAGAAACAAAAACTCTATTTCCAAATGGTAGTTGACCCATAATTACTCCCATTTATCTAGGGGGAATGTTACAGGTTATGTGTTTTTCCCACTTAACAAATGAGAATCTTACTGGCATGACCTCCCTTACACAATGGAAAGTCAGCTCCAGCAGGTCATTGGCCCCAAAACCAGACATATTCAGCTAAAGTTACGTGCAAGATTGTGCAACGATCTAGCTTGCATTGGTACTATACAGACAGCCAGTACAGGTCACTGGGGCCAGAACTCCATCAGGACCAGAATTCCACTGGAACCTCAATCCTTTGGCATCCCTCCACATGCTCCAGAAGAGTGATTTGCACTCCAGAAGATCACTTACTTTGGGGACTAGGCATATCAGAATCTCTGGGAAACGGGGAAAGTTTGAAAATGCAAGTCAATTTCATGATGCAATTTTACATATGAAAAAGGAAAGAAAATGCCTGTTGATTTCATACATAAAGATAAGTAATCAAAATCAAAATCTCTTTGAGGATAGCAGGATATTTTTGTTTTTTCAAAAGGGGGAGTTGCTGATTTGAGAAATATTCCTATAAAGTTTAAACTTTCAAGTCCAGATTGAATACAGTGTGTAGGAAGCATAGAGATTAGGCGTGCATGCTTTGGAGCCAGACTGTCTGGGTTCAAGTCCTGGCTCTACTGTCTGTGACACTGGCAATTTGCCTTAAACTTTCTAAACCTCCATTTCCTCACTTGTAAAGTAAAGATGTCGTAATAAGACCTCATTATAAGGTATCATGGGAATTAAATGATATAATTTATGTTAAGTAGAAAAGTGTTAGACGCATAGGAAATGTGCAATGATGGTAGCTATTATTGAACACCACCCTTTGACTTCCCACTTTTTCCTCGTTCTATTAAATCTTTCTAGGAACTTCAGGTTCTTGACACTTCAAGTTCTTGTAAAATGTTCAGTGATATTCAAAATGTGTTTTCTCTAGTTTTTCTTTCTTTCTTTCTTTCTTTCTTTCTTTCTTTCTTTCTTTCTTTCTTTCTTTTTTTTAACAGAAGGGGTCTC
>NW_016838157.1:0-4762 GCF_001698545.2 Rhinopithecus bieti | reverse complement strand
TTTTGAGAAGGAGTCTTGCTCTGTCACCCAAGCTGGAGTGCAGTGGCGAGATCTCAGCTCACTGCAAGCTCCGCCTCCTGAGTTCACGCCATTCTCCTGCCTAAGCCTCCTGAGTAGCTGGGACTACAGGCGCCTGCCACCTCGCCTGGCTAGTTTTGTTTTTGTAGTTTTAGTAGAGATGGGGTTTCACCGTGTTAGCCAGAATGGTCTCGATATTCTGACCTCGTGATTCCCCCATCTCGGCCTCCCAAAGTGCTGGGATTATAGGCGTGAGCCACCGCGTCCGGCCTGCAATTCCCTTCTTAATAAATCAGCTCTGTCTAGACAGCTGAGAGGGAGAATATGTTGGGCAATTAAACTTCCTTCCTCCCTCCCTTCTTTCCTTCGTTCGTTCCTCTCTTCCTCCCTCACTCGTTTCCTTTCTCCCTTCCTGTCTTCTTTCCTTCCCTTTTCCTCCTTTTCTTTCCTTCTTTCTTTTCTCTTTCTATTCATTTATTTTCTAAAGAAAATCGAGTGTCTGCAGAACAAAAAAAGATTTCTTGAAATACTGGCGATAAGGGTCCTATCTACATGAAAACTACAGGTCACCCAAGAGGAATTCGAATGGTAATTTTAGAATTCGTGGTTGAGTCCTCCGCTACCAGAAAGAAGGTGTTTTAGCCAAAAGGAAAGTTGATTACTGTTACTCTAGTTTTGAGAAGATTTATCTGGAGGTGAAAGAAGATGGGAGATACAATGCACTCTGAGGCAGGTGTGGGAGTAGGAATGGATATCTAGTAATACACAAGCTGGTGCTACCCTAACAGACGCAGCTGTAGAATGAAATAATCTTCGAGAGCCAAATATGTATATTCACTCAAAGACCACACCATCCGAGGTAAGCTGGAAACCTGGTTTAAAAAATAAATTGTTGTCCTCATTAGTGAAACCAACCATTCCTTGCTGTAGGTTGTCTCTTCAGTTTGTTAATTGTATCCTTTGCAGAAACTTTTCAACTTGATGTAATCCAATTTGTATATGTTTGCTTTGGTTCCCTGTGCTTATGGGGTATTACTCCAAGAAATTTTTGCCTAAACCAATGCCCTGAAGTGTTTCCACAGTGTTTTATGTTAGTAGTTTCATAGTTTAAAGTGTCAGTTTTAAGTCTTTGTTCTTGATTTTTGTTTATATAGAAAGACAGGGGTCTAGTTTTATCATTCTGCATATGGATATCCAGCTCTCCCAGCACCATTTATTGAAGACATTTTTCCCCAGGGTATGGTCTTGGCACCTTTGTTGAAAATGAGTTCGTTGCAGGTGTGTGGATTTGTTTCTGGGTTCTGTATTCTGTTCCATTGGTGAATATGTCTGCTGTTCTTGAGATGGAGTCTCTCTCTGTTGCCCAGGCTGGAGGGCAGTGGCATGATCTTGGCTCACTGCAACCTCTGCCTCCCGGGTTCAAGTGATTCTCTTGCCTCAGCCTCCTGCATAGCTGGGATTACAGGCGCGTGCCACCAGGCCCAGCTAATTTTTGTGTTTTTAGTAGAGACAGTGTTTTACCATGTTGGCCAGGCTGGTCTCGAACTCCTGACCTTGTGATCCACTCGCCTCAGCCTCCCAAAGTGCTGAGATTACAGGTGTGAGCCCACTGCACCTGGCCAATAAGTCTGTTTTTATGCCAGTGTCATATTGATTTGGTTACAATCACTCTGTAGTATAATTTGAAGTCAGATAATGTGATTCTTCCAGTTTTACTATTTTTGATTAAGATAGCTTTGGTTATGCTGGAGTGAGTTTGTGTGTGTGTGTGTGTGCGTGTGTGTGTGTGTGTGTGTGATTCCATATAAACTTAAGAATTGTTTTTTCTATTTCTGTGAAAAATGTCATTGGTATTCTGACAGGGATCGCATTGAATCTGCAAGTTGCTTTGGGTAGTATAGACATTTTAACAATATTGATTCTTCCAATACATGAACATGGAATCTTTTTCAAATTTTCGATGTTCTCTTCAATTTATTTCATCAGTGTTTCATTGTTTTCATCACAGAGTTCTTTCACTTCTTTGGTAAAGTTAATTCCTAGATATTTAATTTTATTTGTTGCTATTGTAAATGGGATTACATTTTTATTTCTTTTTCAGATAATTCATTGTTAGCATACAGAAATACTACTGATTTTTGGATGTTGATTTTGTAGTCTGTGACTTTACTGAATTTATCAGTTCTAACAGTTTTTGTATAGAGTCATTAGGTTTTTCCAAATGTAAAGACATATCATCTGCAAACAAGGATAATTTGATTTCTTCCTTTTCAATTTGGATGCCTTCTATTTCTTTCTCTTTTCTGATTGCTCTAGCAAGGATTTCCAGTACTGTGTTGAATAACAGTGGTGAAACTGGGCATCCTTGTTGTGTTCCAGATCTTAGAGGAAAGGCTTGCAGTTTTTCCTTATTCAGTATGATACTAGCTATAGGTCTCTCACATATGGCTTTTATTATGTTGAGATATGTTTCTTTTATACCAAATTTTTTGAGTTTTTTTTTTTTCATGAAGAGATGTTGAATTTTGTCAAGTACTTTTTCAGCATCAATTGAAATGATCATATGGTTTTTGTCCTTCATTCTGTTGATATGATGTATCACATTGATTGATTTGCATATAGTGAACCATCCTTGCATTCCTGGGATGAATCCTACTTGGTCATGATTAATGACCTTTTCAATGTCTTGCTGAATTCAGTTTGCTAGTATTTTGTTTAAGATTTTTACATCAATATTCATCCAAGGTATTGGCATGTACTTTTTTTTAATTTTTAATTTTTTATTTTTTTCGTGTATTTGTCTGGTTTTGGTATCAGGTTAATACTGGCCTTGTAAAATGAATTTTGAAGCATTCCCTCTTGTTCTGTTTCTCAGAATAACTTAACTATGATTCGTTGGTATTAGTTCTTTGTTGAAAATTTGGTAGAATTCAACAGCAAAGCCATGTGGCCCCTGCTTTTCTTTACTGGGAAACATTTTATTTATTATGACTTTGATATGGTTATTTGTTATTGTTCTGTTCAGGTTTTGGATTTCTTCCTGTTTCAATATTGTAAGCTTTTCTGTGTCTCAAAATTTGTTCATTTATTATATATCTTTCAATTTTTGGCATACAGTTGCTCATAGTAGCCACTAATGATCCTTTGAATTTCTGCAGTATCGATTGTAATGTCTCCTTTTTCATCTTTGATTTTATTTATTTGGATCTTCTCTTTTTTTCCATAGTTTGGGTAAAGATTTTTCAATTTTGTTTAACTTAAAAAAAAAGAAAACAACTTTGGTCTGATTTATCTTTTATATTATTTTCTTCTTTTCAATTTCATTTATTTCTGCTCTGATCTTTATTATTTCTTTGCTTCTACTAAATTTTGATTTGGGCTGGGTGCAGTATCTCACACTTGTAACCACAGCACTTTGGAAGGCCAATACTGGAGTATCATTTGAGCTGAGGAATTTGAGACCAGCCTGGCCAACAGAGGAAGACCCTGTTTCTAACAAAAAAAAAAAAAAAAAGCAAAAACAAACAAACAAAAAGCAAGCTAGACATGTTTGAACACACCTGTTGTCCCAGCTACTTGGGAGGCTGAGGCCCACTTGAGACTAGGATATCAAGGCTGCACTGAGCCATAATTGGACCACTGCATTCCAGTTTGGGCAACAGAGTGAGCCTCTATCTCAACACAAAAAAAAAAAAAAAAAATATAAAATGTGTTTGGTTTCTCTTGCCATTCTAGTTTTTTAAGATGCATTGTTCCATTGGTCTATATCTCTGTTTTGGTACCAGTACCATGCTGTTTTTGTTATTGTAGCCTTGTAGTATAGCTTGAAGTCAGGTAGCGTGATGCCTCCAGCTTTGTTCTTTTGGCTTAGGATTGTCTTAGCAATGCGTGCTTTATTTGGTTCCATATGAATTTTAAAGTAGTTTTTTTTCCAATTCTATGAAGAAAGTCATTTGTAGCTTGATGGGGATGGCATTGAATCTATAAATTGTCTTGGACAGTATGGCCATTTTCACGATATTGATTCTTCCTATCCATGAGCATGGAATGTTCTCCCATTTGTGTCCTGTTTTATTTTGTTGAGCAGTGGTTTTTAGTTCTCCTTGAAGAGGTCCTTCACATCCCTTATAAGTTGGATTCCTAGGTATTTTACTCTCTTTGAAGCAATTGTGAATGGGAGTTCACTCATGATTTGGCTCTCTGTTGGTCTATTATTGGTGTGTAGGAATGCTTGTGATTTTTGCATGTTGATTTTGTATCCTGGGACAAATCATCTGCAAACAGGGACAATTTGACTTCCTCTTTTCCTAATTGAATACCATTTATTTCTTTCTCCTGCCTGATTGCCCTGGCCAGAACTTCCAACACTATGTTGAATAGGAGTGGTGAGAGAGGGCATCCCTGTCTTGTGCCAGTTTTTAAGGGGAATGCTTCCAGTTTTTGCCCATTCAGTATGATATTGGCTGTAAGTTTGTCATAAATAGCTCCTATTATTTTGAGATATGTCCCATCAATATCTAGTTTATTGAGAGTTTTTAGCACGAAGGCTGTTGAATTTTGGCAAAGGCCTTTTCTGCATCTATTGAGATAATCATGTGGTTTTTGTCTTTGTTTCTGTTTATGGTGGATTACGTTCATTGATTTGCATATGTTGAAGCAGCCTTGCATCCCAGGGATTAAGCCAACTTGATTATGGTGGATAAGCTTTTTGATATACTGCTGAATTTGGTTTGCCAGTATTTTA
>NW_016838156.1:0-257 GCF_001698545.2 Rhinopithecus bieti | reverse complement strand
ACTCAACTCTCCCACAATACAGACTCAACTCTCCCACAATACACACTCAACTCCCCAATACACACTCAACTCTCCCACAATACACACTCAACTCTCCCACAATAGACTCAACTCTCCCACAATACACACTCAACTCTCCCACAATACACACTCAACTCTCCCACAATAGACTCAACTCTCCCACAATACAGACTCAACTCCCCCACAATACACACTCAACTCCCCCACAATACACACTCAACTCTCCCACAATACAG
>NW_016838155.1:0-260 GCF_001698545.2 Rhinopithecus bieti | reverse complement strand
CATTCCTGGAGCAGCCAGTTCTTCCCAGAGCGATGGCTGCTGGAGGACAAAGTGCAGGGCTTCTGTCCTGCAGAAACGTGCTCAGGACCCTGCGCTGGGCACGCTGGGGGCCTCTCCAGCAGGAGATCCCCAGTCCTGACCTTGCAATACCAGTGAACCCCAGGGGAGTCCCAAGTGCTCAAAATCAAGGAAATGTCCGTTGTGATTGAACATATCCATTTTAGAAGAAAGGGCAGATTGCCACCTCCCTCCTCAAAGGA
>NW_016838154.1:0-260 GCF_001698545.2 Rhinopithecus bieti | reverse complement strand
TAGTTTGAGGAGGGAGGTGGCAATCTGCCCTTTCTTCTCAAATTGATATGTTAAATCACAACGGACATTTACTTGATTTTGAGCACTTGGGACTCCCCTGGGGTTCACTGGTATTGCAAGGTCAGGACTGGGGATCTCCTGCTGGAGAGGCCCCCAGCATGCCCAGTGCAGGGTCCTGAGCGCGTTGCTGCAGGACAGAAGCCCTGGGCTTTGTCCTCCAGCAGCCGTCGCTCTGGGAAGAACTGGCTGCTCCAGGAATG
>NW_016838152.1:0-683 GCF_001698545.2 Rhinopithecus bieti | reverse complement strand
AATAAAGATGTTCTTTGAAACAAATGAGAACACAGACACAACATACCAGAATCCATTTAAAACAGTGTGTAGAGGAAAATTTATAGCACTAAATGCCCACAAGAAAAGCAGGAAAGATCTAAAATAGACACCCTAACATCGCAATTAAAAGAACTAGAGAAACAAGAGCAAACAAATTCAAAAGGTAGCAGAGGACAAGAAATAACTAAGATCAGAGCAGAACTACAGGAGATAGAGACACCAAAAAATACCCTTCATAAAATCAATGAATCCAGGAGCTGGTTTTTTGATAAGATCAACAAAATTGATAGACAGCTAGCAAGAATAATAAAGAAGAAAAGAGAGAAGAATCAAATAGACACAATAAAAAATGATAAAGGGGATATCACCACCGACCCCACAGAAATACAAACTACCATCAGAGAACACTATAAACACCTCTCTGCAAATAAACTAGAAAATCTAGAAGAAATGGATAAATTCCTGGACACATACACCCTCCCAAGACGAAGTCAGGAAATAGTTGAATCTCTAAATAGACAAACAACAGGCTCTGAAATTGAGGTAGCAATTAATAGCTTAGCAACCAAAAACAATCCAGGAACAGATGGATTCACAGATGAATTCTACCAGAGGTACAAAAAGGAGCTGATACCATTCCTTCTGAAACTATTCCAATCCAT
>NW_016838151.1:0-1239 GCF_001698545.2 Rhinopithecus bieti | reverse complement strand
CAATCTTGGATTATTTTTGCCCTGAGGATTTGGAGAGGGGGACAGGGAGACAGCAGACAGTAAGCATTAGCCACTTTTCCAGAGAGCACCAACCTCCAGACTGGGGCAGGTCAGACCTCCACTCGGGCGGTTTTTCTCACTGGTTGCCAGTTGGGGGAAGCAGCATTTTGAGCACCTGCCCGTCTCCCCAGGTCCTGTTCAGAAACTCCATCTGTGCCTCTGGAGAGACTGCCCCGAGCACACAGGCCCAGCAACCACCATCTATGGCCCCCAGGACCTAATCCCCTTCTACATAGAGTTCGGTGCATGTGAGTATACACTGGGTTTGATTTCTACCCACTAGTCCCTGCCAGATATCCCATGCCCACCTCAAGAGAATGAGGCCACACAAACACACCCAGGCCGTCATGGTGATGGAGTGGCTGGGGTCCTACTTGCCCACCCTTCATTGCTGGTTCAGAGCCAGCTGTCTGACCACATTCCTACCCTGAGATGGGACTTTGGGGACATTGTCCACCAGGGTCACTGACCACTTTTAGGGTTCCAGAAACAGAGGGCCAGCTGGTCCCCTAGAAGTCTGGAACATGGGATAAGCCAAGGCTTGCCTTCAGAACAGGTTTTCCACCACGGAGCCACCCAAGGCCCAGGGCATTCCCAGGTTCATGTGAAGCCTGCCTGCCATGTCCACAGCCCATGCCGACCCCTCCTGGAGCCACTGGAATGCTTGTTCCTGGGCACACGACAAACCCAGACAGCTTCAGCCTTGCAGGACAACCGTGCGCACCTGGCAGCCATAGCTGGAAGGAGGGCCCATAGAAAGAAGTTGGAGTTGAAGCCAGAGGCTACGAGAATACTTTATTAGGCAAAATCGTATACTATAAAAACGCTTTAAAATGCAGCAGGAGGAGAGGTGAAGACACAAACGAACAAGTGCATAGTGACACATGGCAGTCAGAACACAGTAAACAATCCACACTGCTTCCCCCCTTTACCTAGGAAAGGAAAGTTCTAGGCCTCCTCCTCCTCCTCCTCAGCCGTGGCATCCTGATACTGTTGATACTCAGCAACCAGGTCGTTCATGTTGCTCTCGGCCTCCGTAAATTCCATCTCATCCATCCCCTCGCCAGTATACCAATGGAGGAAGGCCTTGCACTGGAACATTGCTGTAAACTGCTCTGAGACACGCTTGAATAGTTCCTGGATGGCCTTGTTGTTCCCAATGAAGGTGGCTGACATTTA
>NW_016838150.1:0-773 GCF_001698545.2 Rhinopithecus bieti | reverse complement strand
CTCCAAGACAGATGTTCCAAACTGGAAAATGTAGAGTAAGCTTTAACTCTGTGAAATGAATGGACATGTCAGACAGCAGTTTCTTGGAATGTGTCTTTCTGGGCTTCATTGGATGATATTTCACTTTTCACCATAGTCTTCAATTTGCTCTGAATATCACTTTTTTAGTTTTACAGGAACAGTGTTCAAACAGTGCCTTATGTAAATGATGAATTGATGGGTGCTGACGAGTTGATGGGTGCAGCACACCAACATGGCATAAGTATACATATGTAACAAACCTGCACGTTATGCACATGTACCCTAGAACTTAAAGTATAATAAAAAAAAAAAAAAAAAAAGAAAGGCATAACTCCCTGAGTAGAATGAACACATCACCAAGCAGTTTCTCAGAAAGCTTCTCTCCAGTTTTTATCTGACGATATTTCCTTTTTCACCATAGTCCTGAAAGTGCTCCCGAATGTCCCTTCGTGGATCCGTCCATGACACAGTTTCCAAGCTGTGTAATGTAAAGAAAGCTTTATCTTTGTGAGATGAATACACATATCACAGAGCAGTTTCATAGAAAGCTTCTTTCCAGTTTTTGTCTGAGGCTATTTCCCTTTTCACCATAGGCATCCACATGCTCCTGAATATCACTTGGTACCTTTTTCACCAAAAGGGTTTCCCCAATGCTGTATGAGAAGAGAGGTATAACACTGTGAGTGGAAAGCACACGTCACAAAGCAGTACCTACGAAAGCTTCTCTCCAGTTTCGGTCTGAACACATTTAC
>NW_016838149.1:0-2816 GCF_001698545.2 Rhinopithecus bieti | reverse complement strand
TTGGATCAGAGTGAGCTAAAGGGAGGGTAGTAGAAGAGGATTATAAAATGTTGTGTACTTTTAGAAAATTACCTCTAGCAGATTAAAATATATTTTATTATTTATTTATTTATTTATTTATTTTTAGATGGAGTCTTGCTCTGTTGCCCAGGCTGGAGTGCCATGGCGCCATCTCAGTTCACTGCAACCTCTGCCTCCCAGGTTCAAGCAATTCTCTGGCCTCAGCCTCCTGAGTAGCTGGGATTATAGGTGCCTTCCTCCATGCCTGACTGATTTTTGTATTTTTAATAGAGATGGGATTTCACCATGTTGGCCAGGCTCCTCTCAAACTCCTGACCTCAAGTGATCCACTCATCTCACCTCCCAAAGTGTTGGGATTACAGGCGTAAGCTACCGCGCTCAACCCCAAATTAAAATTTAAAACAGAAGTGCAATCCCATATAACTATGCTTTTCACAAAATGATTGCAACAATTATTCAAAATTTAATTTATAGCTTACTATGAGTGCATTAGTCAGGGTTCTCCTGAGAAGCAGAACTGATAGGATTGGGAGAGAGAAAGAGAGAGATTTGCTTTAAGCAATTGGCTCGCACAAAATCTGCAGAGTAGACCGTTAGGCTAGATAATTTATTCTTGAACAAGGAGATAAGTCTTCATTCTATTCAGGCTTTCAACTGATTGAATGAGGCCCACTCGCATTATGAAGGGCAGTCTGTTTTACTCAAAGTCCACCAATTTAAATGTCAATCTCATCCAAAAACACCCACACCGAAGCATTTAGGAAAACGTTTGGCTAAATATCTGAGCACCTTGGCCCAGCCAAGTTGACACATACAATTAACTATCACCATGGGTGATGTGATCTGGTACCGATTTCAAGTAGCTTGTTCTGAGTTTAAGTTGTATGATATCTGTCTTCATCTTCAGTTCCTGTCATTGTGTGATTGCTGTGATTGTGTGTCAGGAGAGCATTTGAGGTCAGAACCAGATGGCCTTTCTGCTCTCTTGTGTAAAGGGCCCTTCACTCACTCACACGTCCATGGACACGCTCTCACTCACTCTCGCTGAGGGGCCTGCCCAGGTAAAGGAGCTTAGCCAGTGCTCTGCCTCTGTGGCCTTGAAAAACCTCTTACTGCCACACAGGTTCCTTCAAGTCCATTTCCTCTCTTAAGAAATTCTCTCTATTTAAAGATGACTCCATTAATAGTCTTGCCTTCTGTGCCGGATATAGTTTGATCAGAGAAACTGAGCCTCTCTGGGTGAGAGAGTCAGGCTTTTATCATAAGGTTCACCTTTACACAGTTATGGGAGCTGGTGGGGCCAGCTTGCTTCTTGTGTCCAGCTTGCTTTAGAGCCTGCTGTCCCTAAAGGTCTGTCAAACTGCATCTGGGAAGGGAAACTGTTAGAAACAATGGGGACAAGGACAGACTGGAGCCTGTTTCACACCATCTCCTGCCTCAGTGATGGGGGTGGCCTTTGGGAGATGCTGGCACCTTTGCCTCAAAGCTGCACACAGAGGTCCGGGGCCTGGAGGAGCTGAAGGAGGAGCCAAGAGTCCAGGTGTCCCCACAACAACAAGAGAGCTGGTTGATTGATCAGCAAAAACATGCAGAGCTGCCCCAGGCCCCTGGATTGAACTGGCTCTCCAAGGGCAAAACACACAGCTGCTCCTCTACTGCTGCCTTTAAGTCTTACACAAGATGCTTCCTGTGGCCAAAGCTAACCCAGAAGTACAACGGAGGGAATTCTGGAAAATGTAACTCCACCTTCATTAGGTTGAGACAGTCCAAAGTCATCATAGCCTGCCCAGTGTCTAGGTGGCTTCCGCATACACTGCACTTAATGAAACTGAATCTCCAAGTAACGATGATAGTGACATCATTCTTCTGCCCAGAATGATGCAACAATTCCTTGTACAAAGGAAACAAACTTGCTAACCCTCCTCCCCCAAAAAGATAAAAAGTCCTTTTATCCATCTCTACCAAAAGCACAAAAATTAGCTGGGTGTCTGGGTGTGGTGGCACACGCCTGTAATCCCAGCTACTCGGGAGCTTACTATGAGTGCATTAGTCAGAGTTCTCCTGAGAAGCAGAATTGATAGGATTGGGGGAGAGAGAGAGAGACAGTGACCCCACTTCCTACAGGGCAGCACAAAGAGGATCATGTGACACATGTACACACATTGGATTCCATTACAGGAACAGAACCATGAGCTTTGGGAACCTGAGTCTTTTATAATGGGCAGTAAGCATATCTGCCCCTTGCTCCGGAAGCAGGCATCATTATTATTACACTGTGCAGTGCGCATGCCTAACTTTTACTCTGGAGGGAGACACTGTGTCTTTCCTCCAAGCCTAGTCACTATACAAACTTCCTTGAAAAGATAGTTCAGAACAAAGGCAGTCAGTTCCTCTACTTGCAAGGCCTGTAGAAATATGAAAAAAAAAAAACAAGTTATTTCCCAACAGTTGTTGCTTTCTGTTCACCAGGGAAAAATCAGCATGATATTACCAATGTACTGGGCCAGTGTGATGTCCTGTGGAATGGAAAGTTGATAAAGTTCCCCAAGGACTAAAATATGACACAGGACTGGAGAGTGGATATAGCTCTGAGATAGGATAGTGAAGCCATGTTTCTGACCTTGCTAGTTGAAAGAAAATGGCTTTGTATGGTCCTTGATAACAGGTGTAGAGAAAAAAGCATTTGTCAGATCAATGGCTGCATACACTTGCTAGGGAAGTATTGATTTGATATGGCAAGAAAAATACCCTTGGAATAATACCTGCAGTTGAAGTCATGGTATAATGAGATTTGC
>NW_016838148.1:0-545 GCF_001698545.2 Rhinopithecus bieti | reverse complement strand
TAGGCCCAACAGTGATCCGAAACATCCACGAGGGAGTTTCCAAGCTGCGTAATGTAAAGAAAGCTTCCCCTGTGTGAGATGAATAAACATAGTAAAAAGCAGATTCACAGAAAGCTTCTTTCCAGTTTTTATCTAAAGATATTTCCTTTTCACCATAGTCCAGAATGTGCTCCCGAAGGTCCCTTCGTGGATCCGTCCATGACAGTTTCCAAGCTGTGTAATGTAAAGAAAGCTTTATCTATGTGAGATGATTACACATATCACAGAGTCGTTTCCTAGAAACTTCCTTCCAGTTTTTGTCTGTAGCTATTTCCCTTTTCACCATCGGCACCTGCATGCTACCGAATAGCACTTGGTAGCTGTTTCTCCAAAAGGGTTTCCCCAACGCTGTAAGAGAAGAGAGGTATAACACTGGGACTGGAATTCACACATCACAAAGCAGTTCCTCAGAAAGCTTCTCTCCAGTTTCCGTCTGAATATTTTACCTTTTTCACTGTTAGTCTCAAAGTGCTCCCGAATATCCCATCACACGCTAAACATACACA
>NW_016838147.1:0-2245 GCF_001698545.2 Rhinopithecus bieti | reverse complement strand
TGTCCAGTGATCCTCCCCAAGGCAATAGGTCTCTCTAGTAACTACTGGTTTCCTTTCCCATTTCAATTTCCACTCCAGTTGACTGAATTGTGAACACCAACTCCCACACTTAAATGTTGAAGCCCTAACCCCCAATGTGATGGCTTATGCAGCTGGGGCCTTTGAGAGGTAATCAGGATTAAATGAGGTTATGAGAGTGGGGTCCTCATGATGAATTTAATTTCATTATAAGAAGAGACACTAGAAAGCTTACTCCTCTGCCTTCCCCCTGGTGCACAAAGAAATGGTCACATGGGCACACAGTGAAACTACAGCCACTTTCAGGCCATAGGAAGAGACCTCAGAAAGAAATCTGCTTTGCTAGCACCTTTATCTTGGCCTTCCCAACTTCCAGAAGTGTGAGAAATACATTTCCATAGTTTAAGCCACTTCGTGTATGGTATTTTGTTATGGCAACCTGAACAGACTTATACAACAATCCAGTCCTACAGGCAATACAACTACTCTGCTGATTCTAGATTCTGAGCGCCTCTCAGTCCTTTGTTGGGTTATTTTGATCCTGTCTATATATTTATAAATATTCTCTTCATAAAATTCTCTTTAAATCACACATCCGAGTGTGCCCCTTGTTTCCCATCAGAGCCAAGACTGATTTCAGATGATTTCTTAAGGTCAAGTTGATGTCTTAATCCAGTTGTGCTGCTGTAACAAAATGCCACAGAGTAACTTATAAACGACACAAATTTATTGCTCACAGTTATGGAGGATGGGCAGCCCAAGATCAAGTTGCCAGCAGTTTCAGGGTCTAGTGAAGGCCCATTCCTCTGTCACCCAGGCTGAAGTGCAGCGCTGCAAGCTTGGGTCACTGCAACCTTCACCTCCCAGGCTCAAGTAGTCCTCCCACCTCAGCCTCCTGAGTAGCTGGGACCACAGGTGCTCACCACCATGCCTGGCTAATTTTTTTTTTTTGGTAGAGATAGGGTCTCACCATGTTTCTCAGGCTGGCCTCAAACTCTGGGCCTCAGGCAATCTGCCAGCCTCGTGAGGGAGTGCTGGGATTACAGGCATGAGCCACTGTGCCCACCTCCAAAATTCTACTAATATGTATGCATAATTAAATAGTTACCAGCCATTATTTTCTGATACTTTGATTGGCAATTGGTTGAAAGAGTTTATCTAAAGACCTGGAATCCACAGAAGGGAGTCTCCTGTTAAGGGGTTGTTCGTATTATGCAGATGAAGCCTCCAGGTAGCAGGCTTCAGAGAGAATTGATTGTAAATGTTTCTTATCAGACTTTAAAAGGTGCCTGGATTAGGGAAAAGACCTGGAAAGGGATTCCCTATAGCATGTAGACTTTCCCCACAAGAGACAACTTTGTAGGGACATTTCAAAATATGACAAAAAATATATTTTAGGGTAAAATATTTTTATTTCTTTCAGGGCCTGCTATCTGTCATGTAATGCTACACTAGAGTCAGGCTGGAATTTGGTGTCTTATTGCTACAAAAGTCTTAAGATCTCTGTTGTAATGCCTGTTGGGCCTGGTCAGATGCGCTGGTCAGTTGTGCCTGAATTCCAAAGGAAGGAGGGTATAACGAGGCGTATCTCACCCCTACTTCCCATCATGGTCTGAACTAGTTTTTCAGGTTAACTTTGGAATGACTTTGGCTGAGAGGAGGCGTGCATTCAAATAGTTGAGGGGCTTAGAATTTTAGTTGTGGTTTACACTATAGAAAGTATTACTTGGATAATGTGTCTCCCTGTCAGTATCCAGGGAATGGCACCTGGATTAAGCATTTAGTATTCAGTTGCTACACTCTCACCTAATCCCTCATTTTCAATATCTTGCCATGTTTTCCAGTGACCTAACTGGCCACCATGTCACAGACTTTATGGTCTCCAAAGGAGACCCCTCCATTTCATGTTTTGTGATTTGAGCAACAGAATAGAATCTACCTGTAAATGTTATAATGGTCTTTGACTTGGGCTTTCCAATTTTGCTCTACTTCACAGTGTTTTGTGGGTTACATACAAGGAAGATGATCTAGTCATTTGTTAAGTGCCTCAAAGAAGACATACCCTTGGATTTTTTTTTTTTTTTTTTTGTCAAATTGGGATTATTTTGTGTCTTTGGAGAATATAAAATACTAATATGAGGCCGGGCACGGTGGCTCACGCCTGTAATCCCAGCACTTTGGGAGGCCGAGGTGGGCGGATCACAACGTCAGGAGATCGAGTCCCTCC
>NW_016838146.1:0-683 GCF_001698545.2 Rhinopithecus bieti | reverse complement strand
AATATGATTAATTATTAAACATAAATAATCGATGTTAATAATTATCAATGACACCATTAATTTATAGTATACCATTATTAATTATGGTAAGTATTTTACATATATGATTATGCACGCTTAAATTTAATTATTAATATTAATATCATTTAGCAATATTATCAGTTCTTAATATCAATCATTATTTTGTTACCATCTGTTAGTATTGATTTTTGCAACATTAATTGCTGATATCAACTATTTTATTATTAATAATGATATTACTATTAATTATTAATACTAATCGTTAACATTGTTAACCAGTATTAATTTTTACTATATTATGATTATTAATATTAATTTTTATTAATTTTATTGTATTTATTAATATTAATAATTAATCCACTTGGTCCTGATATCAGGTGGGAGGGGATATTACTCCCAACATCGAGGAAAGTGTACACCCCTCTATGATGTTATTCCTTATAGCTGAGGGGTAGAGGATAACATTATTGAACTTGTCGCAGGGGCTGTCTATATCCTCGGTCGTCTTGTTTCTTATATCCTGGGTGGGAGAGGATGATATGACTCCCAATATCGCAGGGGGTGTAAACCTCTCCCGTGATATTGTCCCTAACATCCAAAGGTGGAGAGGATGATATTTCTTCTGATTTCGCAGTGGGTGTACACCACCCCTGTGATATGAT
>NW_016838145.1:0-1041 GCF_001698545.2 Rhinopithecus bieti | reverse complement strand
TGGAAGATTCCACTGCTCTCCTTGAGGGAGTTAATACAGTTGTGGTGACAACTTCTGCCCCAGAGGCTTTGCTGGCCTCCTGGGCGAGAATTTTGGCCAAGGCGAGGACGCCAGAGGCAGTGGAATCTCCACAAGAGACCTGTGTAACAAGGTCTTAATAAAAGCCTCCAATGGGAATAGAATATCAGGAAAAGGCCACATCTATGATAATTAATGGCAGAAAGTCTGGAGAGTCCGATTCCGCGGGGCTGCT
Organism: Rhinopithecus bieti; assembly: GCF_001698545.2. Taxonomy (NCBI): domain Eukaryota; kingdom Metazoa; phylum Chordata; class Mammalia; order Primates; family Cercopithecidae; genus Rhinopithecus; species Rhinopithecus bieti. Next base: position 788 of record NW_016838145.1, on the reverse strand, counting down.
GACAGGTGAACTCTGGTCCTCTGCACACCTGTTTATGGGCCATGCTGACTGGTGGGGTGGCAGATGTTAGCCTAAGAGCCCTAGCAGTGCCTGTTGCTTTGTGAGTGGAGATACAGACTCTCAGATTTAAAACAGAAAACATTTCGCAAATTACCATAAATTGTAGTTAATATGTAGAAAACTCATTCATATTACTTTTCTAAAATAGACATGACTCCAGCAGCAGCTCTTTTTTGTTTTGTTTTGTCTTCTGAGACAGTGTCTCACTCTGTTGCCCAGGCAGGAGTGCACTTGTGCAATCTCAGTTCAGGGCAATCTCCGCCTCCTGAGTTCAAGTGATTCTCTTGCCTCAGCCTCCTGAGTAGCTGGGATTACAGGCACCTGTTACCACACCCAGCTTTTTTTTTTTTTTTTTTTTTTTTTAGTAGAGATGGGGTTTCCCCATGTTTGGCCAGGCTAGTCTCAAACGCCTGGACTCAAGTGATCCACCCGCCTCGGCCTCCCAAAATGCTGGGATTATGGACGTGAGCCACTGTGCCTGACCTTCAACAGGTCTTTCAAGTGAGAAGTTCTTCAGCTGAGCATTGTGAACGAGTTGAGTAAAACGGTAGTTGGCTCTTGTGCTCAATTTTCTCTTCCTCTGAACACTGACTACTTTAGGAGCTGCTTCATTCCAATTGCAATTTCATAAAACGTAAAGTATTTTAAGGCAAAGAAAGGCTGTTCTCTCCCTCCCTCAAACACATGATTTTTAATATTCGAAACAATATTTTTCAAAGTTCTCTTAA
>NW_016838144.1:0-1232 GCF_001698545.2 Rhinopithecus bieti | reverse complement strand
GTGCTGTTACTCTCCAAACTTTTTGTGTCTTGCAAAGTATTAGAACTTCCCTGAAGCCATGCCACTCAGAGGGACTACAAAATACATAATGACATTTCCTTTAGGATGTCCTTAGAGAATTCAAGGAAAAGAAGTTAAATAATTTAAAAGTGCGTTTGGGTACAGCTATTTACCACTAGGGGATAAGATTAGAGATAGATTGTGAAGAAAATAGTAGGATTAGGGTTAGGATTAGGGTCTGGGTCAGAGTCAGGGCCGGAAGTATGGTTAGAGGTGGGGTCATGGTCAGGGTCAAGATCAGAGTCAGGGTCAAAGTCAGGGTCAGAATTAGGGACCAGGGTAGGGATCAGGGTTTAGGGTCAGGGTCAAAGTCTAGAGACAGGATTGGGGTTAGGATTAGAACCAGAGCTTTGTTCTCCTCAGGACCCACCCGAGAAGAGGCCATGGCTTTGGAGCACCTGGTAGTGTGTCCACAGTGAAGACCAGAGTTTCGTTGTCCTCAAGACTGACCTGGGGAGACGTGGCTGCGGGCCAGTGAGGAAGGTGAGGTCAAAGCTTCCTGTCTGCTCCCCGGGTGCTAAAGGGAGCTCTGCCATGGGCTTTACTTCACACGTTATATCCTGCAAGTCTTGTTTTACAAAAGCATCCCTTCCTCGAGGCTTTGGTTGCTCATCATCACGGCATGTCATAACACATGATAAGACTTGGATTTGCTTCAGCGGGGAGATCTTGGTATAGAGAAAGGAGAAATGCTTAGAGCCACTGTCAGGACAGTTGGGATGAAAGCTGGAGATGGGCAGAGGCTGGAGGAAACATGTGCACCCCCTGTAAATGCTTTTATTCCTGTTTTCATTACTCATTTTTCTTACAGTGTTAAATTAGTAAAATAGTATTGAAAATTGAAAAGTAGGCATATTAAAACTTGCAACATTATTTAAGTTTAAATATATTATTTGTACCTCATCGACATTTTTTATTTTGTTTAGAAAGTCAAAGGTTAATTGGCAGCATATTTTTAATAGTAGATAGAATAATGTCTGTTTTATAAACATTGACATCCTACATTACATGTGTGAACCCTGAAAATCTGAGACTGGTCTCAGATTTTTTAGAAAGTTTATTTTGCCATGTTTGAGGATGCGCCCGTGATGCCTCTGCAGGAGGTACCGACAATGCGGGCCCAAGGTGGTCGGGGCCCAGCTTGGTTTTACACACTTTAGGGAGACATGAGA
>NW_016838143.1:0-623 GCF_001698545.2 Rhinopithecus bieti | reverse complement strand
TAACAAAACAGAGATATAGATCAATGAAACAGAACAGTGCCCTTAGAAATAATACCACACATCTACAAACAACTGATCTTTGACAAACCTGAGAAAAACAAGAACTGGGGAAAGGATTCTCTATTTAATAAATGGTGCTGGGAAAACTGGCTAGCCATATGTAGAAAGCTGAAACTGGATCCTTTCCTTATACCTTATACAAAAATTAATTCAAGATGGATTAAAGACTTAAATGTTAGACAGAAACCATAAAAATCCTAGAAGAAAATCTAGGCAATACCATTCAGGACATAGGCATGGGCAAGGACTTCATAAACACCAAAAGCAATGGCAACAAAAGCCAAAATTGACAAATGGGATCTAATTAAACTAAGGAGCTTCTGCACAGCAAAAGAAACTACCATCAGAGTGAACAGGCAACCTACAGAATGGGAGAAAATTTTGCAATCTACTTATCTGACAAAGGGCTAATGTCCAGAATCTACATAGAACTCAAACAAACTTACAAGAAAAAAACAAACAACCCCATCAAAAGTGGGTGAAGGATATGAACAGACACGTCCCCAGATAAGACATTTATGCAGCCAACAGACACATGAAAAAATGCTCATCATCAATGGCCA
>NW_016838142.1:0-3546 GCF_001698545.2 Rhinopithecus bieti | reverse complement strand
CTGCCGGATCCTGGGGCCCTGAGGAGGGGTCTCCTCCCGGGTTCGGCACCAACTGATTTGTTTTTCTAAGACCACCAGAGCGAGAACAAAAGAACCAGCGAGTAGGCAAGGGTAGGAGCAAAACTGCAAATTTATTTTTGGTCACCTAGCTTCAGCAAAGAAGGTTGGTAGGGAGAGGTCTGTCGGCCTCCAGGAAAGGAGGCCAAGAGAGTCTCCCCGTGGAGCTCTTGGACGGAGTTCTTCATGCAGTCACGACAGGAATGGGGGAATGGGAAGTCCACATGAGACGCTCACCAGGAGCGGCTTTTCTAAGAGTGGGAGGGTGATAGGCCGGGCACGGGCGTGGTGGGGGCCTTCTGTAGGTGCGACCAGGTAAATCTTGGTCTCTTTGGATTGACGCTACCTGGGGCATGCCTGGTTGGTCTGCACCTTCCCATGCGCTGGCTGCATTATCGCGCGCATGGGAAAAGATGGTGATGAAGAACCTGGAAGTGCACCATCTTGCCTCCATTTATCTAAACACTTATGTTGAGTAGTTTTACAACCCTGTGTATGTTTAGCGTGTGATGGGACATTCGGAAGAACTTTGAGGCTTACGGTGAAAAAGGAAATATGTTCAGACCGAAACTGGAGAGAAGCTTTCCGAGGAACTGCTTTGTGACGTGTGCATTCCACTCACAGTGTTATACCTCTCTTCTCATACAGCGTCGGGGAAACCCTTTTGGAGAAACAGGTTCCAGGTGATATTCGGGAGCACGTTGATGCCGATGATGAAAAGGGAAATAGCCTCAGTCAAAACCTGGAAAGAAGCTTTCTAGGAAACTACTCTGTGATATGTGTAATCACCTCACATAGATAAAGGTTTCCCTACATTACACAGCTTCAAAACTGTCATGGACGGATCCACGAAGGGATTTTCGGGAGCACACACAGGACTGTGGTGAAAAAGGAAATATCTTCAGATAAAAACTGGAAAAAAGCTTTCTGTGAATCTGCTTTCCTCTCTGTTTATTCTTCTCACATAGATGAAGCTTTCTTTACATTACGCAGCTTGGAAACTCCCTCGTGGATGTATCCACAATGGGATATTTGGGATCACATTTGGCCCTACGGTCAAATAGGAAATAGAGTCAGATAAAAACTGGAGAGAAGCTTTCTGAGAAACTGCTTGGTGATGTGTGCATTCCACTCAGGAGTTTTAATGTTCTTCACCTAAGGTACAGTTTGAACACTGTTCCTGTAAAACCAAAAGAATGATATTCAGAGCACATTGAAGACTATGGCAAAAAGTGAAATGTCCAATAAAAACCAGAAAGAAACACTCGAAAAAACTGCTCTCTGACATGCCCATTTTTTTCACAGGGTTAAAGCTTACTCTACATTTCCCAGTTTGAAAGTCAGCCTCTGAGGGTTCTGCGAAGGGATAGTAAGTGGCAACCAGAGGCCTGTGTCGAGCAAGGAAATGTCTCCCATCGAAAATTGGAGAGAATCATTCTGCGCAACAATTTCGTGATGTTTGTATTCATCTCAAAGAGTTAAATCATTCTTTGGAGTGAGCAGCGTGAAATCACTCTCTCTGTGGAATCTGAGAAGGGACATTTGGAGATGCTCTTTAAAATACCCTGACAAAGAAATAACCTCAGAGAGAAACCAGAAGGAAGCTTTCTGTGAACCTGCCCTGTGTCACGTGAATTCTGCTCACACAGTTAAGCTTCTCTTTTCACTGAGCAGTATCATAACACTGTTTTTCCTTAGACTGCCAACGGATATTCAGGAGCAATTTGAGGGTTACGGTGAGAAAGGAAACGTCTTCAGATAGAAACTGGAGAGAAGCTTTCTGAGGAGCTGCTTTGTGACGTGTGCATTCCACTCACAAAATTTACCTTTCTTCTCCTAGAGGATTCCAGATTCCCTTTTGGAGAAAAGCTACCAAGAAACATTCGGAGTGTAGGGACGGCTATGGTGAAAAAGGTTGTGACCACAGACAGAATTGGAAAGAAGATTTCTGTGAAGCTGCTTTGTGTTACATATATGTATTCATCTCGCAAAGTTAAAACATTAATTACGTTACGCAGTTTGGAAACTCCGTCATGCATAGATCTGCGAAGGGACATTCGGGAGCACTTTCAGGCCTACGGTGAAAGAGGAGTTATCTTCAGATAAAAACTGTATAGAAGCTTTCTGAGAAACTACCTTGTGATGTATGCATTCCACTCAGGGAGTAATTCCTCTTTTCTCACAAGGCCGTGTTTGAACACTGTTCCTGTGAAACCGAAAAAGTGATATTTCGGAATGCATTGAGGACTAGGGCAAATAGTGAAATAAACTGAAATTACATCGAGGAAGAAGCATTACAAGAATCTGCTCTCTGATATGTGCATTCACTTCACAGAGTTAATGCTTACTCTATGTTGCAGAGTTTCGAAACTCTGTCTTGGAGAATCTGTGAAGGGATATTTAATGAGGCGCGGAGGCTTCTGGTGAGCTAGGAAACGCCTTTCGATGAAACCTGCAGAGAAACGTTCTGAGCAACTGTTTTGCGATGTTTGTATTCGTCTCCTCGAGTTAAACCATTCTTTGGATTGAGCAGCTTGAAATCACTGTTTTTGTGGAATCTGAGGAAGGACATTTGGGAACGAACCTAGGAATATGGAGAAAGACATATTCTCAGGTAAAATACCGAAGGAAGCTTTCTGTGAAACTGCTCTGTGTAGTCTTAATTCCTCAAACTCAGATAAGCCTCTCTTTTCATTGAGCCGTTTTCTAGCCCTGTGTATCTTCAGCGCGTGATGGGATACTCGGGAGTACTTTGAGGCTAATGGTGAAAAAGGAAATATGTTCAGACCGAAACTGGAGAGAAGCTTTACGAGCTTTGTGATATGTGCATTCCACTCACAGTGTTCTAACTCATACAGCGTCGGGGAATCCCTTTTGGAGAAACAGGTACCCAGTGATATTCGGGAGCATGTTGATGCCAATGATGAAAAGGGAAATAGCCTCAGACAAAAATTGGAAATAAGCTTTCTAGGAAAGTACTCTATGATATGTGTAATCATCTCACATAGATAAAGCTTTCTTTACATTACACCACTTGGAAACTGTCATGGACGGATCCACGAAGGGAACTTCGGGAGCACATTCTGGACTATGGTGAAAAAGGAAATATCTTCAGAAAAAAACTGGAAAGAGGCTTTCTGTAAATCTGCTTTTTGCTGTGTTCAATCATCTCATATTGCTGAAGATTTCTTTACATTTCACAGCTTGGAAACTCCCTCGTGGATGTATCCCCAATGGGATATTTGGGATCACATTCGGGCCTACGGTGAAATAGGAAATATAGTCAGATAAAAAATGGAGAGAACCGTTCTGAGAAACTGCTTGGTGCTGTGTGCATTCTTCCCCGGCAGCTATAACTTTCTTCGCATAAGGCACTGTTGGAACTCTGTTCCGGTAAAATGAAAAGAGTGATATTCAAAGCACATTGAAGACTACAGCAAAAGTCAAATGTCGCCCAATAAAAAACAGAAAGAAGCACTCGAAAAGCTG
>NW_016838141.1:0-3547 GCF_001698545.2 Rhinopithecus bieti | reverse complement strand
CAGCTGCATCCATGTCCCTACAAAGGACGCAAACTCATCCTTTTTTTATGGCTGTATAATATTCCATGGTGTTTATGTGCCACATGTTCTTAATCCAGTCTGTCACAGATGGACATTTGGGTTGATTCCAAGTCTTTCCTATTGTGAATAGTGCCGCAATAAACATACGTGTGCATGTGTCTTTATAGCAGCATGATTTATAATCCTTTGGGTATATACCCAGTAGTGGGATGGCTGGGTCATATGGTACATCTAGTTCTAGATCCTTGAGGAATCGCCATACTGTTTTCCATAATGTTGAACTAGTTTACAATCCCACCAAGTTTTCTGGCCCTTTGAGAATTTACTGTCTCAGTCTCATTGGGTCTTAGCAGTCATTATGAATAATTTGCATTTATATGTGAAATGTATTTCAAAAATTTTGAAATGAACTTCTTTCATGATATACATAAACACCCAAAAGAAAGGAAGAGTATAGCAATCAATGTTTTGTCATACTTTCTACCTTTAGTTGTTCTTCATATTTCTTCTCAGTTACATTTCTACTTTTGAACACTAGATGGGACTAAGAGATGACTTGTTTTACAATAGTAGCAGAAAGGCTATCACAGCCTTCCAACTTTTGAGTGAAGTGTTGTTTACTTATTAAGAAAATACAAGTAAAATAGATAAAACAGTAATATTTTATCTTCTCTATTGAGACAGCTTCTTTGTTTTAAGTGGTGACTTTGATCAATATCTGGATATTATTTAAACTTTACATTAGATTCAGATAGTACAAGAATGAGTGACCATTAAGAGGCCACAATATTTTCCTCAATTGCAATTTATATATCCAGTAAAATGAAGAGTAATGTTCAGTGTTTCTACTTTAAAATAAACACTGTGAGTCCAGCAGATCATTATAAAAACTACTCTCTAAGTTATATTAGATTGAGAAGGAAAAAAATTAAACAAATATTGTATATTTTCATTTTTTATGATGCCATCTATGAATTAACATCCTTTCCTAAAATAAAGGCAGTAAGACATTAGTAATAATCCATAACCAAAATGATTTTTTAAGGAAAACACTATGGTATCTGGAAATAGAGCTCCAAAGCCTTGTTTGTATGATTTATAAAAGTGCATCTTAATGAATTGTATATTAAAATCTCTTCTATGAAAATACGTATTGTAAGAAATATAGTGATTGCAGCATGAACTTGGCATTGACCCGCAGTGCTTGTTTTCTTTTCATATTCCTAAAATAATGACAAGAAAAATAGTTTGTGGTAGGGACAGTATGAGATAACAACTGAATAAAGGAAGAAGCCTTTAAGTATTAAGAAAAAGGTATTTTCTACTGAAGTGAGTTCTGAGAACAATCAGCATTCAAGTAGTGGTTACGTGAACTCACCATGTATTATTGTCCCAGGCTATGCCTTTAGAAAGATTGGCTTGGTTGACTGTGTGCTAATCTCACCCACTTAGGACATTTTGTAGAAAATTCTTTGTTTCGCTGTTCATAAGACTTCCTTCTTCCCTAGAAACTCCAGCCACACCATTACCTTCCTGGCTTTCTGCCGTCTAGTTTCCCATCAAGAGGGTTGTGTTGAGATTTCCTGATCTCAGTATAGACTCAACAGACCTCCTAGTTAGTATAGCAAGACTAGACTCCTGGCATCTTTTAGACCAACATTTTCCAGACTGTGTTCTGCAGAACACTTGGCTTCCATATGATGTTAACAGGCTGAAACATGTTGCATGTTGAGAAGAGGAAACCATAGCAAAAGTGTGAGTAGGAGCAAGGAATTAGAGGTACCAGGTACGCATGCTGATAAAGAGACTTTAGAAAAATAGATGCTTGACTGTAATAGAGATGACAGAAAGGAGAAAAAAGAGGTAAAGAAAAGAGAGTAATAGTTTGTCTTAATTCATGGTCTCTGTTATTCTAATGGGTAACAGAAATAACATGTTGGTCATTAAGGATGATCGCACTCCCTGCGTTTGTACATTTACCCTTAGTGATGTTGAAATAATTTTGGTTTGCCTGTGTACACACAGTCTAAGTTTATTGTTCCACCTGATTTTAATGAATCTAAATTATAGACTTTAATTATATTATGTTTGCATTTTTGCTGTAGTTGAAGTTACTGGATATAACAAAATTTGTGGGGAAAAGAAAATTGCATGGTGTCAAATCCGTATAATATTTATCTAATAAAAATCCACTTGGTATTAATATATTAAAAAGTTATTTGGTTTAGCATTTTCTTCCAAATTAGATTGATTGTAATAAATAAAACTCTATACAGTGTTCATGATCTCTAATTTTCTTTTTATTTTACTAGTTTTTGTGAGTTTATCCTGATAATTGCAGTTTTTTAACTTGTATAACTTACAGGTGTGAAGCATCCAGTCCACACATTCATCCAGTTGGTTGGTGTAAAGAACACAGAAGAACCCTTATTACTCCACCAGGTGTGTGTTTTTTAATGTGTCTAATACTATTCATAGACTTCAGGAGTAGGCAGACTTTTTCGGTAAAGGGCCGGATAGTAAATATTTTGGCTTTGCAGACCATGCAGTTTCTGTCACCACTACTCAAAACAATTGTAGTGCAAAAAGAGCCATAGACAATAGGTCAACCGTTGTGCATGGGTGTGTTGCAGTAACAGTTTATTTACAAAAACAGGCAGCCGACCTGCAGGTGTTAGTTTGCTCACCCCGATGTACTTTCAACTATGTTAAGTATTGCCTTAGTTCATAACAGAGTCTCAAATTTTGTCTTTCTTGGAAAAAAAGTTCTGTTTTAAAAGATATTTCACTTCTCAACTTGAAATTCATTTCTAGACTTTATATTAGTATGTATTTAAATATATTGTCTAACCATAGAAGCAAATTGTCTAAGGCTTGAACAAGCCCAGAAAAATGGATAAGAGGGACAGCAGTTGTGTGTAGAATGGAGAACAGACTTCATGTCAGCATCAGTCCTCACAGAAGTACGGTGTTCACATTTAAGTGAGAAATTGAAGCTTTAGATTTTTTTGCTTAGTTTATAACTCACATGCTCACTTTTCCTTTTTCCGTCGTGATTCCTGGTCCTAAAATAGATTTTGCACCTTCACGCCAGTGGTGCCTCTGTGTTCGCTGAAGTTTTCAGGCGCTTCTGCTGTCTGCCTATGGCCATACAGCCTTCTCAGCTCATTTGCTCTCTCTTTAACAGGGAACAGTGTAACTGCTGATAAATAGTGTCCTTGTTTTATATCATTTTGAGTTTCTTTTATGTGCTAAAGGACAGATTCTGGGCCGAGTGCAGTGGCTGACGCCTGTAATCCCAGCACTTTGGGAGGCCGAGGCGGGCGGATCACCAGGTCATGAGATTGAGACCATCCTGGCTAACACAGTGAAACCGCGTCTCTACTAAAAATGCAAAATATTAGCTGGGCGTGGTGGCCTCCCAGCTACTCGGGAGGCTGAGGCAGGAGAATGGCGTGAACCCAGGAGGTGGAGCTTGCAGTGAGCAGAGATCGCGCCACTGCACTCCAGCCTGGGCGACAGAGCG
>NW_016838140.1:0-625 GCF_001698545.2 Rhinopithecus bieti | reverse complement strand
TGAAGTCCTTGCCCGTGCCTATGTCTTCAATGATATTGCCTAGGATTTCTTCTAGGGTTTTTATGCTTTTAGGTCTAACATTTAGGTCCCTAATCCATCGCAAATTAATTTTCGTATAAGGAGTAAAGACAGGATCCAGTTTCAGCTTTCTACTTATGGCTAGCCAATTTTCCCAGCACCATTATTAAATAGGGAATCCTTTCCCCATTTCTTGTTTTTGTCAGGTTTGTCAAAGATCAGATGGCTGTATATGTGTGGTATCATTTCTGAGGGCTCTGTTCTGTTCCATTGGTCTATATCTCTGTTTTGGTACCAGTACCATGCTGTTTTGGTCACTGTAGCTTTGTAGTATAGTTTGAAGTCAGGTAGCGTGATGCCTCCAGCTTTGTTCTTTTGGCTTAGGATTGTCTTGGCAATGCGGGGTCTTTTTTGGTTCCATAAGAACTTTAAAGCAGTTTTTTCCAATTCTGTGAAGAAAGTTATTGGTAGCTTAATGGATGGCATAGGATCTATAAATTACCTTGGGCAGTATGACCATTTTCACAACATTGATTCTTCCTATCCATGAGCACGGAATCTTCTTCCATTTGTTTGTGTCCCCTTCTATTTCACTGAGCAATGGTTT
>NW_016838139.1:0-624 GCF_001698545.2 Rhinopithecus bieti | reverse complement strand
CCAGCATTTATATGGAAAGTTGAGGAATGATAGAGCAGGCACTGCAGAATAGAAAAAGAAATCACATGCACTTTAAAATACGAGGCAAACCAGGCTGGCACCTACTTGGGAAAATGCATTGCATTCTTCTCTATTCCATGAACAACAATCAACTTATTATATATCAAATATGAAAGATAAAACCAGAACACTTTCAGAAGTCACAGGAAGATTTTTTTTTACGAAGGATTAGGCAGAATTTTTTTTTTTAAGAAAAAAGTGATAAAGAAACAGACAAACTCAAACATATTAAAATTTAGGGAATAAAAAGAAAATAGAGTGGGCCGGGTGTGGTGGCTCAGGCCTGTAATCCCAGCACCTTGGGAGGCTGAGACGGGCGATCACCTGAGGTCAGGAGGTTGAGACCAGCCTGGCCAACATGGCAAAACCCCGCCTTTTTGCTGTTTGTGTGTTTTTTGAGATGGAGTCTCACATTGTCGCTTGGGCTGCGGTGCAGTGGCAAGATCTTGGCTCACTGCAACCTCCACCTCCCAGGTTCAAGCAATTCTCTTGCCTCAGTCTCCCGAGCAGCTGGGATTACAGGTGCCTGCCACCATGCTCAGCTAATTGTTTGGTATTTTAGTA
>NW_016838138.1:0-429 GCF_001698545.2 Rhinopithecus bieti | reverse complement strand
CCTGAGATTTCTATGGTTTGACCCAGGATCAAAACACAAGGGACTTTGTATTAGTTCACCTATAATTGTTTTGTATATTTCTGGTGTTTAAAAGGTTTAAGGTTGCTTCCCACTCATAAATACATAATACGTTGAACTTAAAATGTGTTTATTAACCGATTCTCCATAAATAAAATAAGATGTGTATATAAAATAATTCATCTGTTGTGTTTAGGGAACCGTATTCGTTGCATGCAAATTTTATTGTTAGTGTTCTTAACTCAAAAGTAGGAGTAAACCAAAATGTGTGATTTTCTTTTGTATGACTCATTTGTTTGTTCTTTATTAGTTGGCGGTATGGGCCGGATCATTTGTTTTAAAACTACTTAGGTATGATTGACATACAAAACTGTACATATTTAATGTATCCTATTGAGTATAATTGATTTT
>NW_016838137.1:0-768 GCF_001698545.2 Rhinopithecus bieti | reverse complement strand
GCCCACATTGCCAAGACAATCCTAAGCCAAAAGAACAAAGCTGGAGGCATCACGCTACCTGACTTCAAACTATACTACAAGGCTACAGTAACCAAAACAGCATGGTACTGGTACCAAAACAGAGATATAGACCAATGGAACAGAACAGAGCCCTCAGAAATAATACCACACATCTACAACCATCTGATCTTTGACAAACCTGACAAAAACAAGAAATGGGGAAAGGATTCCCTATTTAATAAATGGTGTTGGGAAAGCTGATTAGCCATATGCAGAATACTGAAACTGGACCCCTTCCTTATACCTTATACAAAAATTAACTCAAGATGGATTAAAGACTTAAACATAAAACCTGAAATGTTACAAACTCTAGAAGAAAACCTAGGCAATACCATTCAGGACATAGGCTTGGACAAAGACTTCAAGACTAAAACACCAAAAGCAATGGCAACAAAAGCCAAAATTGACAAATGCTATCTAATTAAACTGAAGTGCTTCTGCACAGCAAAGGAAACTATCATCAGTGTGAACAGGTAACCTACAGAATGGGAGAAAATTTTGAAATCTATCCATCTGACAAAGGCCTAATATCCAGAATCTACGAAGAATTTAAATTTACAAGAAAAAACAGTCCCATCAAAAGTGGACAAAGGATATGAACAGACACTTCTCAAAAGAAGACATTTATTCAGCCAGCAAATATGAAAAAAAGCTCATCACTGGGCATTACAAAATGCAAATCAAAACCACAGTGAGATAACATCTCAT
>NW_016838136.1:0-1002 GCF_001698545.2 Rhinopithecus bieti | reverse complement strand
AGTGCAAATGCCCTGCCTCTCCTTAACCCATGACATTCCACCACAAAAGAAGTGAAAATAGCTGGTCATTGCCTTAAGCGATGACATTATCTTGTGAAATTCCTTTTCCTGGCTCATCCTGGCTCAAAAGCTCCCCACTGAGCATCTTGTAACCCCACTCCTGACTGCCAGAGAACAACCCCCTTTGACTGTAATTTTCCTTTACCTACCCAAATCTTATAAAACGGCCCCACCCTTATCTCCCTTTCCCTGACTCTCTTTTCCGACTCAGCCCGCCTGCACCCAGGTGAAATAAACAGCCATGTTGCTCACACAAAGCCTGTTTGGTGGTCTCTTCACATGGACATGCATGACAGCCACCTTCATCAATGATCTTAGCCAGATCTTCTGGATAACTTACTGCAGCTTCTACATCAGAACTTGCAGCTTCATCTTGCACTATTATATCATAGAGATGGCTTCCTTCCTTAAACCTCATGAACCAACCTACTTCAGACTTTTCTTCTGCAGCTTCCTCATCTCTCTCGGCCTTCATAAAATTGAAGAGAATTAGGGCCTTGCTAAGGGTTAGGCTTTGGCTTAAGGGAAAGTTGTGGTTGGCTTGATCTTCTATCCAGACCACTTAAACATTCTCCATACCAAGCAATAAGGCTTTTTTTTTTTAAATATTATAGAATTGGTTTATTATAAAGGTGATTCAAGAATATCCAGTTAAAATGTTATCCCAATGCTACCCAATACAACCAAGAAGCAGTTAAGCACTTTTACATTAGGAACAAGTACATAAAACAAGAGACTACATCAAGCCTATGATTCAAACTCAAAAAGAGAAAGGTCTCTTAGGTCTCCTACAGGTCAATACAGAGGTTATCGCAAGATCAAAGCACTGTCCCAGGTGTCACAGTACTGTTACAACACTGAGGTATAACTGAGCAAATTATAGTTGAAGGGAAATGAAGATCTCCATATTCTTGTTTTGTGGATGTACTTAAGTGTTTGAAA
>NW_016838135.1:0-1010 GCF_001698545.2 Rhinopithecus bieti | reverse complement strand
TTTGAAGTCAGGTAGCGTGATGCCTCCAGCTTTGTTCTTTTGACTTAGGATTGTCTTGGCAATGCGGCCTCTTTTTTGGTTCCATATGAACTTTAAAGCAGTTTTTTCCAATTCTTTGAAGAAACTCATTGATAGCTTGATGGGGATGCCATTGAATCTATAAATTACCTTGGGCAGTATGATATTTTTCATGATATTGATTCTTCCTATCCATGAGCATGGAATGTTCTTCCATTTGCTTGTGTCCTCTTTTATTTCGTGGAGCAGTGGTTTGTAGTTCTCCTTGAAGAAGTTTTCCAAAACTCTTGTAAGTTGGATTCCTAGGTATTTTATTCTCTTTGAAGCAATTGTGAATTGGAGTTCATTCATTATTTGGCTCTGTGTTTGTCTGTTATTGGTGTATAGGAATGCTTGTGATTTTTGCACATTGATTTTGTGTCCCGAGACTTTGCTGAAGTTGTTTATCAGCTTAGGGAGATTTGGGCCTGAGACCATGGGGTTTTCTAAATATGCAATCATGTCATCTTCAAACAGGGACAATTTGACTTCCTCTTTTCCTCATTAAATACCCTTTATTTCTTTCTCCTGTTTGATTGCCCTGGCCAGAACTTCCAACACTATGTTGAATAGGAGTGGTGAGAGAGGGCATTCCTGTCTTGTGCCAGTTTTCAAAGGGAATGCTTCCAGTTTTTGCCCATTCGGTATGATATTGACTGTGGGTTTGTCATATATAACTCCTATTACTTTGATGTACATCCCATCAATACTAGTTTATTGAGAGTCTAGCATGAATGACTGTTGAATTTTGTCAAAGGCCTTTTCTGCATCTATTGAGATAATCATGTGGTTTTTGTCTTTGGTTCTGTTTATATGATGGATTATGTTTATTGATTTGCATATGTTGAACCAGCCTTGCATTCCAGGAATGAAGCCAACTTGATCGTCGTGGATAAGCTTTTTTATGTGCTGCTGGATTCGTTTTGCCAGTAGCTTATTGAAGATTTTTGCAT
>NW_016838134.1:0-624 GCF_001698545.2 Rhinopithecus bieti | reverse complement strand
AAAGCCTCCAAGACATATGGGATTATGTGAAAAGACCAAACCTATGACTGATTGGTTACCCGAAAGTGACGGGGAGAATGAAACCAAGCTGGAAAACACTCTTCAGGATATTATCCAGGAGAACTTCCAAAATCTAGCAAGGCAGGCCAACATTCACATTCAGGAAATACAGAGAACACCACAAAGATACTCCTCGAGAAGAGCAACTCCAAGACACATAATTGTCAGATTCATCGAAGTTGAAATGAAGGAAAAAATGTTAGGGCAGCCAGAGAGAAAGGTCGGGTTACCCACAAAGGGAAGCCCATCAGACTAATAGCGGATCTCTCGGCAGAAACTCTACAAGCCAGAAGAGAGTGGGGGCCAATATTCAACATTCTTAAAGAAAAGAATTTTAACCCAGAATTTCATATCCAGCCAAACTAAGCTTCATAAGTGAAGGAGAAATAAAATCCTTTACAGACAAGCAAATGCTGAGAGATTTTGTCACCACCAGGCCTGCCTTACAAGAGCTCCTGGAGGAAGCACTAAACATGGAAAGGAACAACCAGTACCAGCCACTGCAAAATGCCAAATTGTAAAGACCATCGATGCTAGGAAGAAACTGCGTCAACTAATGAGCAA
>NW_016838133.1:0-624 GCF_001698545.2 Rhinopithecus bieti | reverse complement strand
CTTCTTTCTAGTTTTCATCTGAGGATATTTATTTTTCACCGAAGCTTCCTTGCGTTCTGAAGTATCCCATTGCAGGTTTCCAGAAAACTGGGTGAGCAAACTGAGCACAGAAGAGAAACGTGTAACTCTGGGAGTTGAATTCACACATCGAAATGCAGTTTCTCAGAAGGCTATTTTCCAGTTTTGATATGAGGATATTTCCTTTTCCACCATAGCCTTCAATGCGCTCCTAAATATCACTTTGCAGAACACAAGATAACAGAGTTAGCAAACTGTTCCAAGAAGGGAAGGGTGGAACTCTGTGTGATGAAGTCACCCATCAGAAAGCAATCTCTCAGTAAGCTTCTCTCTAGTTATTATCTGAGGATACTTCCTTTTTCACCATGGGCCCCTATGGGCTCCCAAATCTCACTTTGCAGATTCCACGACAACAGTCTTAGCAAACTGCTTCCTGACAACTAAGCTGTAACTCTGTGAGAGGAATTCACAGATCACAAAAAATTTTCTCAGAAAACTTCGTTGACGTTTTGAACTGATGATGTTTCCTTTATCAGCGTAGGCCTCAATGCGATTCAAACAATTCCTTCCTAGGTTCCTCAAAACAGTGATATTGGACTGCTGCAT
>NW_016838132.1:0-771 GCF_001698545.2 Rhinopithecus bieti | reverse complement strand
CGTTGGCCTCAATGCGATCTATCTAAGCGATTCTCAGGTTCCTCAAAGACTGTGTTAATGGACTGCTAAACGAAAAATAATTGTACCTCTGTGAGATGAATTCACACAGCACCAAGAAGTGTCCAGGAAAGCTTTTTTCTAGTTTTCATCTGTGGATATTTCTTTGTCACCATAACTTCATTGCGCTATGAAGTATCTAATTGCAGATTTCCAGAAAACTGTGTTCACAAAGTGATCACTGAAGAGAAACCTGTAACTCTGTGAGTTGCATTCCCACATGGTAACGCAGTTTCTCAGAAATCTTCTCTTTACTTATTATGTGAGGATATTTCCTTTTTCACCATAGCCCTCTAAGAGCTCCCAAATATACCTCTGCAGAATCCTCGACAACGTTGTTAGCAAACTGTTCAAAGAAGGGTAGGGTGGAACTCTGTGTGATGAAGTCACACATCAGAAAGCAATCTCTCAGAAACCTTCTCTCTAGTTATTATGTGAGGATATATCCTTTTCACCATGGGCCCCTATGGACTCCCAAATATCACTGTCCAGATTCCACGAAAGGAGTGTTAGCAAACTGCTTCCTGAAATCTAATTTATAAGTTTGTGAAATGAACTCACAGAGCAGAAAGAAGTTTCTCAGAAAGCTTCTTTCACGTTTTGAACGGATGAAATTTCCTTTATCAGCGTAGGCCTCAATGTGATCCAAAGAAGCCCTTCTCATTTCCCCAAAGACAGTGTTAATGGACTGCTCCACGAAACATAAGTGTAACT
>NW_016838131.1:0-261 GCF_001698545.2 Rhinopithecus bieti | reverse complement strand
ATACCTATATCTATTATATCTATTATGTCTATATTTTATACCTATATCTATTATATCTAATATGTCTATATTTTATACCTATATCTATTATGTCTATATTTTATATCTAGTATCTATTATATCTATTATGTCTGTATTTTATACCTATATATATTATATCTATTATGTTTATATTTTATACCTATAACTATAATATCTATTTTGTTTATATTTTATAACTATATCTATTATATCTATTATGTTTATATTTTATAACTATAA
>NW_016838130.1:0-311 GCF_001698545.2 Rhinopithecus bieti | reverse complement strand
GGGAGTTCTCACTCTTATTTTGCTACTTATGTCTTTTTGTGCAAGGGATTGATAGTGATTTATATATATAGTACACTTGTGCTGAAGCATTTGGTGAACTAAGGTAGCGATGAAGCTTTTTATCATTTGAAGAAGTACAGGTAGCAAACAAGGGAGCAGTAAGCAGGTTCTTATTACTATTATAACTTTTATTATAAGAGTTTTAAATCTTCTCGGTGCTGGGAACTAATTTTCAAACATGGTTTCCGGATTAAGTCCGTGCCACACTTGCATGGCTACATGTGCCAGTTTTGTCACATTTTAACTATGTC
>NW_016838129.1:0-311 GCF_001698545.2 Rhinopithecus bieti | reverse complement strand
GGCTGCTCTCTTTTTATTTCTACACACACACATACACACACACTATATGATAGATTACGATAGGTGTATCTTTCAAAAGTAGAACTGAAATATAGACCTAAAAGATCATATAGTTTATGGAAATTGTTAGAGAGGATATTTTTTTCTGTGGAAGGGAGCAATATTCCTATGTGTTTAACACACAAATATATATGTGCCAGTACTTGTTACACCCTGTGACTTCACTCACTTATATCTCTGGCACTGGTCTTTGAGGTTGCAATTTTTCTCTAGAAACCTTTGCATATATTAGGGGTGAAACATTCAAGGTC
>NW_016838128.1:0-766 GCF_001698545.2 Rhinopithecus bieti | reverse complement strand
CATTTTGTCCTTTTTTAGCATCTTGTTCTGTTTGTGGAAGAACTCTACTTCCATATCACCACACACAGGTAATGGCTGAGAGAACTCAAAGTACATGAACTTGTCTTCCCATCGTGTGAGTCCTGAGTTGGAGGAATGTATCTTCACCTTTAGCTGGCAGACCACAGACTGAGGCTTGGAAGTTCTGCCACCGAACATTGGAATAGTTTCAAACACTTGTGAAACAACAGTGCCACTGGTCTCATCCAGATGATTCTTTTACAGGTAGCTGTAATAATACACATAGCACCTCTGGGAATAGTTACTCCCTTTTAGTCTCTTGTCCTTACTTCGCCTTAGAAATCTAGGGCCTCTTGTGCTTTGAAAAATTTGCCCCTATGTAATAAATATGCACAAATCATTACACCAGTTTGTCCTTTTCCAGCTTTACGGTGAGTTGCTGCAACATGACTTAGCCATTGGTCAAGATCTTCACAAAAGGTTTGATAAGTTCTAGCTGTAGTGGGTTATGGTCTTCAAAAGGATATTGTGCAACTCTGCAGTTAAATTTTGTGGTGTCATAATGTCTTTCAGCACAAAGATTGTGTATCTTGTAATGGTTTTTATGCTTTGAATCCAAAAACATTTCTACATCATCAGTATTGTTCCTGTATGCGCCTTCAAGTCTTTCTGCAGGAAATACCATAGCAATAATGTTTGGATAAATATAGGTTAATTTTAAGTCTAATCCATCCTCTTGATATCTCCTTTTGTTTCTGCTAACGAT
>NW_016838127.1:0-772 GCF_001698545.2 Rhinopithecus bieti | reverse complement strand
CCTCCCATCATCCTCACAAGACTCCCCCTCACATTTTTATTTATTTATTTTAAAACAAATAAGATGGGCTTTCTCTCTCTCTGTGAAGGTGGGGATCTTCTGTCTTATTTCAAAAAGAAAGGGACGTAACAAGCTCCAAGAGGCACAAAAACAGTCATGAGAGTGTAGTCAGAGCTTCTCATTCCACTGCCAGCTGCTGGCTCTGGCTGATGCCTAGTACCCACAAAGCCTCCTATGTCACCTGGTTACCAGGAAGCAACCAAGTCAGGCTAGTGGCTCACAATGCCCCACCCCGCAGACCCACCCAATGGCTCACAATGCCCATCCCTGCTGCAGCCCACCTTGTGGCCACCCTGCCCGTCTATGGTTGACTGCACTATTCGTCCTGGGCTACCTGAGCTTTCCAGTCCTGAGAAAAGTGCAGGGGGGGGGGGGTTGTTATTGGAAGTCACCGTGGGCAATGAACGCAACAGAAAACCCGGGTTACTGAAGTCAGTTCCGTTAGCATCTCTGTTTTTCGGAGTCTGGCAGCTTTCATTTGCTCACCAAATACACAAATTTTGAACTGCTTTGGTAAGGAAATGCTTCTCTCCTGTCTTACAAGTGTTAGTTTTTGTCTTTAACTTGACCATAGCAACGCCCAGAGCCCTGCTCCCACTGTCAATAAAGAGGGATGACTGTGACTTGAATGAAAGCCTAGGACACATCACACTTTCCGTTCCTTCACACTTTCCGTTCCTTGTCTATAAAATAGGGACGAAACTGTAGCAGG
>NW_016838126.1:0-771 GCF_001698545.2 Rhinopithecus bieti | reverse complement strand
CAGGTAAAACTTGAAAGAACCCTTCTGGGAAAATGCACTTCGATGCATGAATGTAACTCACAGAATTACACGTTTCTCTTCAGTGATCTGTTTGCTTTCACAGTTTTCTGGATGTCTGCCATGAGATGCTTCTTAGCACAATGATACTTACCGTGACAAAGGAAATATCCTCAGATGAAAACTACAAAGAAGCTTTCTTAGAAACTTCTTGGTGATGTGTGAATTCATCTCACAGAGTTACACTCATGATCCCTGGCACAGCCCATTAACACTGTCTTTGAGGAACCTGAGAAGGGCTACTTTGGATCGCTTTGAGGCCTACACTGATAAAGGTATTATCATCAGTTCAAAACGTGAAAGTAACTTTCTGAGACACTTCTTTGTGATCCGTTAATTCATCTCACCGAGTTACAACTTAGGACTCATGAAGCAGTTTGCTAACACTCTTTTCATGGAACCTGCAAAGGGACATTTGGGAGCCCGTAGGGGCTCATGGTGAAAAAGGAAATATCCTCAGATAAGAACGAGACAGAAGCTTTCTGAGAGATTGCTTTCCGAAGTGTGACTTCATCACACTGAGTTCCACCCTTCGATTCTTGGAACAGTTTGCTAACACTGTTGTCGTGGATACTGCAAAGTGATATTTGGGAGCTCATTGAGGGCTATGGTGAACAAGGAAATATCTTCAGATAAACACTGGAAAGAAGCCTTCTGTGAAAATGCACATCGATGTGTGAATGCAACTCACAGAGTTACACGTTTCTCTTCAGT
>NW_016838125.1:0-1010 GCF_001698545.2 Rhinopithecus bieti | reverse complement strand
GATATGCATATACCTGCACACACACATGCACACACACACACAGTCACACACACACGCTGTGCTTCCTGTCCTCACTAGGGTGGCCTGGGAGGGAATGTATGTTTTTTTTTGTTTTTTTTTTGAGATGGAGTTCCACTCGTTGCCCAGGCTGGAGTTCAATGGCGCAATCTCAGCTCTGCAACCTCCGCCTCCTGTGTTCAAGCAATTCTCCTGCCTCAGCCTCCTGAGTAGCGGGGATTACAGGCATGCGCCACCATACCCGGCTAATTTTGTATTTTTAGTAGACATGGGGTTTCTCCATGTTGGTCAGGCTGGTCTTGAGCTCCCGATCTCAGGTGATCCGCCCAACTTGGCCTTCTAAAGTGCTGGGATTACAGCCGTGAGCCACCGCTCCTAGCCAGGAATGCACGCTTTTAGGAGAAAGGAAGACAACTCAGGCCTCTCGTTCACCTGGTGTTTGCACAAGTGCCTTCTCCACAGAACATGCTTCAGTCTCTTTCTTAGTTCGCCTTACTGAAAGAGAGAAGCAGAGCCCCAGCATGTACCCAGCTGCTTAGGGCCCAAGCCAAGTCCACAAGCATCCTGGGGAGCCTAGTGAGTTGAAGGCACTGCAATTCCTCCCCAAAAGAGACATCAGTTTTTGGTGGATCCTTGAGCCCAGGAAGGCAATAGACAAGACATCAGGGTTCACCAAAAGACACAACAAAATTGCAGTGAGGAAGGGCAGTAGTCAGAGGTTTTATGCTCCACGAGAAGGGGTTCTCAGGGCTCTAAGCAGCAGGCAGAAGACTTTATTGCATGTGTGGTTAGGTGATGGTGACCTACAGTTTTCACTAGGAACTGGCATCAAGAGTAACTCGACCTCCTACTCATGCATGTTTCTCTCTGTCTCTTTGCATTTTGTGTCTCTCTCCCCATCCCTCTCGCTCCTTACCCTCTCAGCCTCCTCTGTCTCTCTCGCCATGTCTCTTCCTCTCTCTCACTCCCTTCTCCCTATCTTTCTTTCTCTC
>NW_016838124.1:0-626 GCF_001698545.2 Rhinopithecus bieti | reverse complement strand
TACGAAATCTGCTGACCATTTGACCTTGGATTTTGCCATCTCCAGAACTGTGAGAAATCAGTTTTCTGTGCTACCTAGTCTATGGCATTCTGTTTTGACACCCAGATTAGCTAAAGTGCCAGCATGTCAACTTGCACACATAATTCTTGGAAACTGTGATGTCAAATCCTTGATGGCAAAAGGTGATTGATATGCCGGAGACATGAGCCTACATCATCCCTCTTTCCACAATAAACCAGAGAGTCAAAACAGGCAAGAGTAGGTCAAGGTCTTCTAAAAGCCATACCTGAAGGGTTTCCAATAACAGTTGACTCAATGGTAATTTGATGACACAAACACAACAAAAGACACAACTATCAGAGATCTTCAGGATTGCCTCAAAAACACAATATAACATTAGGGAGTTCAAAAAGGTGCGAAGTTTCAGAAATAAAAGTTTATTGATATACCGTTTCATCAACTAGTAATTCTAATACTATTAATAAATGCTAGGGCAGGTGGCGGCACAGAGAGCTTGGGGCACAAGTGCTGTCTTTAAAAGCTTTGATTGCTGTACCCTTTGGAGCTGCTTCCTGGTCCCCTCACTCCCTGCCTGCTTGTTAGGAGCCCATCCTGGGCAGCGCACT
>NW_016838123.1:0-1203 GCF_001698545.2 Rhinopithecus bieti | reverse complement strand
AAGTATTTACGTAGCAATGGGTTGCTGGGATCATATGGTAGTTCTATTTTAGTTTTGGGTTTTTTTTTTTTTAGATGCTGAAATAAAAAAAAATGCCTCCTGGTCTCAGATGATCCTCGCACATCAGCCTCCCAAGTAGCTGGGACCACAGGTGCATGCCACCATGCCTGGCTAATTGTTTTCATTTTTGGTAGGGACAGAGTTTCACCCTATTGGCCAGGCTCGTCTCAAACTCCTGAGCTCAAGCAATCCTCTTGCCTTGGCCTCCCACAGTGCTGGAATTACAGGCATAAGCCCCACATCTGGCCTACTTTTAGTTTTTTGAGGACTCTGCACAGTATTCTCCGTGGTGGCTGTAGTAATTTACATGCCCACAATGTAGGAGGGTTCCTCGTCGTCCATGTCCTCGTCAGCACTCATTATACCCTGTCATTTGGATAAAAGCCATTTTAACTGGGGTGGTGAGATGATCTGTCACTGTTATTTTGATTTGGATTTCTCTGGTGATCATTGCTGTTGAGTACTCAACTATGTATCTGTTTGCCCGTGGATTGCTGTTGGATAGCAGTTCAAGACATAAAAGGGCCAAGGGAAAGTGTTGTATTGCTTTTATTTCTGAACATGTTTCCAGCCAGAGGGTAAAATTATGAAATAGAAATTATTGATGTGGGATCCTACTGCTTAATGAAGAGGAAAGAAGTGGGCATAATCCATGAGAGGTATATGCAAGAAGAAAGACCACACATTGAGAGACTTTTCCAAAGACATGGGGACTGTGAAGTGGGAATGAGGGAGGAAAGAAATAAGCTATCTCAGTAGTTTTGGAGTTAGTGATGAGGACACTTGAGAGAACTTAATTCAGACAGCTTCAGTATGTTTGTACTCAGGACATTAGATTATCACTGCCCTTGAAATTATTGGGAGGAGGAGGGATTGCAGTAATTGGGGTAAACCATAGCAACTCATTGCTGTACTTTATATCACACATCAAAGGTATAAGTTAAATTTATATTAAATAATCAAATGAAACTCATTTGAACTAAAGAACTTTTACTGTTTTTGTTAAGAAAGCTATTTTTTTTATTAAGAAAGCTATTTTTTTGTTAGATACCTGTTCCATAAAAGTACTTGAGAGACTAGGATGGTATACCCAATCACAGTAGTTTCAGAAACAAAAAAAGTACAGGAGTTATTCCTCAAATA
>NW_016838122.1:0-3040 GCF_001698545.2 Rhinopithecus bieti | reverse complement strand
AATGCAATCCCTCCTTCCTCCCCCCTCCCCCCTCCCCATGATAGGCCCCAGTGCGTGATGTTCCCCTTCCCGAGTCCAAGTGATCTCATTGTTCAGTTCCCACCTATGAGTGAGAACATGTGGTGTTTGGTTTTCTGTTCTTGTGATAGTTTGCTAAGAATGATGGTTTCCAGCTGCATCCATGT
Organism: Rhinopithecus bieti; assembly: GCF_001698545.2. NCBI lineage: Eukaryota > Metazoa > Chordata > Mammalia > Primates > Cercopithecidae > Rhinopithecus > Rhinopithecus bieti. The sequence continues at coordinate 2,855 of NW_016838122.1, read as the reverse complement.
CCCTACAAAGGATGCAAACTCATCCTTTTTTATGGCTGCATAGTATTCCATGGTGTATATGTGCCACATTTTCTTAATCCAGTCTGTCACAGATGGACATTTGGGTTGATTCCAAGTCTTTGCTATTGTGAATAGTGCCGCAATAAACATACGTGTGCATGTGTCTTTGTAGTAGAATAATTTATAATCCTTTGGGTATATACCCAGTAGTGGGATGGCTGGGTCATATTGTACATCTAGTTCTAGATCCTTGAGGACTGTGATGGAAAGTTAATGTGGGAAAAAATGAAACAGTCAATAAAGGAGCTTTAGTGACAGGATTTGTAAGACCTCTAGTGCCAGGTAGACAATGATGTTGCCTCCATGTTGGAACTAACTGAAAATCAAATGTAGCCTCTTGGCCTTCCATTCCAGACATCTGTGTAAACATTGGGTACATTTGTCTGTTTGGTCATAGATTTAACACAAAGAAATAGAATTAATATCAACAGTATTGTAAAGGAAACCCTTTTATGTGGATACTCATAAAGTAAATGCTTTTTAAAATAAGCATTGTGTTTATTTAAATGGAAGCCTGAATGTGAGCTGTTCCCAGACTCTTTACAAATAAAAATTATTCATCAAATTAGTTTCATTGTTTGTTTTCCAAGCCGTTGTGAAAACTTTACAGAACTTTTGTACTTAAAATAATTCCCAAACTCTGCAATGCCTGAAGTTCCTAAACTCTTTATTTATTTCTGCTAAGTCAGTTAACAAATGATTTTATTCTGCAGATGAAGAATCTAATAGAGCATGGTGATATCTCTGTTGCTTCAATATATTAGAACAGTGTTTCTCAACTTTTTGTTTACATTCTTAACAATTATCGAGGACCCCCAAAGAGCTTTTGTTATGTGAGTCATATGCACTGATACAGTCTATATTAGAAATTAGGACTAAGAAATTAAAAAATATATATTAATTAAAAATTACAATAAACTTATATGTTAACATTAATAACATTTTAAAATGATGTATACATATATTTTCCCAAACAAAAAATATTAGTGTCTGGCTGAATCTAAGACAACTGGGTTGTTATATCTGCTTCTACACTCAATCTATGGTAATATGTGGTTTTGATTGCATTATGGGAAGAGAATGCTGCTTCATGCAGATATGTGGTCTGAAAAGGGAGAACTTAAAGAGACTTTTCAAATCATTGAGGATATTCTGCCTAACACCTAATGTTATTTTTAAGCTCAGCTTGTGCTGTGTTATTCTCCTGATACATTAGTACTACAACTGCTTTTAAATCTGTAATTATATAATATGATTTACATATAAGATTGAGGATGTTCTTTCTTGATACTACATCAAAACTTGACAGGTGGTACTTTGTATATTAACATTTATTGGCATATTTTGTAGTGAATCCTTTTCCATGCCTAATTCTGTAACATCATTCAATGGTCATTTGGAAAATATTAGTTCACTGAGTTATGTAGCTAGCTCTTCTAAATATTGAGTGAGTCTATTACACAGCATAAAAATTATATCTCTGAATATTACCATTTATTTCAACAGAAAAATCTTTAAGCTTTGGGAAATTGACACACTCACAGTGGTGGATACAACTTTTCTAAAATTTGAATATTTGTTTGCAAGATGAAACGTTTTTAATTGACAACAAATTCTACTGGTGGTTTTCTTTGATGTGAAATGCTTGCTTCATTTACTGTTGAGCAACATGTCTGCCAGATACCCAAGTCTGAATAATCACAATTTGTCAGTCATTCTTTTAGGTAAAAATAATGTTCCATGGGGGAAAAAAATCTGCTAATTCAGCTTGTGTCTCAACTATGAACATTTTTTCAAGACAACTTTAGTATTTGACAGGAGGGCTTTATGCATACTTTTCATTTTATCACACAAAATATTAAAAATACATATTCAAAATATACATTAATCTCTTAGTGACATTTAATAAGATTGACAAATTTTATTGCTGTATCAAGGACATTATTAAGTAAAACTGGCTTTCTTTTTTTTGTGTTCATTTAGTGAAGAATATAATGACTACTGGTATAGATTAGTGTCATGTTAAAGTGCAAACAGTTTCACTCATCATTACTTTTGGACCATCAGCGCAAATGTCAACACAATGAAAGTGTAAATAACATCATAGTATTGTTATGAAAATCTTTTTGACCTTGTGCCTGAAAAGTTCTTAGGCACCTCTGTGGGTTCTCAGACCATTCTTTGAGAAAATCCATTTCTAAAGTGTGACTAGCTCTAGGCTAATTACCCACCCTCTCTCACTGCAGGTGCCACTATGCCCCTGTCCACCAGCACTCTTGACAGATCAAGAGGCACAGTACCTTAAGTGGACTCTCTGGGGTGAATACTACGTTTTAAACCCTTATTTATGAGCATTTCCTGATTTCAAAATATATTTCCTGTGTATCTCACTCTGAGAGACGCATCTACCCAGGAAGTATCTGGGCATCCTGACATAAGATCTCACGTAACATCCTTTTTTTTTTTGACTGCTGTATTCATCACTGATAACTTTATATGTCATGATTATAAAGGTAAACATCTGTTGAAAATTTTTAAGTTGGGAATGAATTTCTAATGAAAATAGGCCTAATATCAATGTTAAAGTATAATTTTCAATAAGTTAAAAACATGACTTTCATACAAATACATTAGTTAGCATGTGCCAAAGATTTATTTACTTCATTAATAAGAAAATCTGCATCATGATAGACCTAGTTCATGAGAGAAAATGAGAAAAAAATCACATAAATATATATGTGTATGTGTGTGTGTATGTGTGTGTGTGTGTGTGTGTGTGTGTATATATATATATA
>NW_016838121.1:0-1009 GCF_001698545.2 Rhinopithecus bieti | reverse complement strand
AAGTCTAACTCTGTTGGATGAATTCACACATCACCAAGAATTTTCTAAGAAAGCTTCTTTTTAGTTTTCATCTGAGGATATTACCTTTGTCACCGTACACTTCATTGCCCTAAAGTGTATCCCATTGTAGATTTCAAGAAAAATGTGTTAGCAAACTGATCACTGAACAGAAACGTGTAACTCTGTGCTGCATTCACACATTGCAATGCAGTTTCTCAGAAGTCTTCTTTCTAGTTTTATCTGAGGATATTTCCTTTTTCACCATAGCCCTCAATATGCTCCCAAATATCACTTTGCAGAATCCACGAACACATTGTTATCAAACTGTTCCAAGAACGGAAGGGGGAATTCTGTGTAATGAAGTCACACATCAGAAAGCAATCTCTCAGAAAGCTTCTCTCTAGTTAATATCTGAGGATATTACTTTTTTCACCATGGGCCCCAATGGGCTTCCAAATATTGCAATGAAGATTATTCGTAAAGAGTTTTACCAAATTACTTCCTGAGGACTACGTTGTAACTCTGTGAGAGGAATTCAAAGATTACAAAGAAGTGTTTCAGAAACCTTCTTTCACGTTTTGAACTGATGATATTTCCATTATCAGCGTAGTCCTCAATGCGATCCAAAGTAGCCCTTCTCAGGTCCTCAAAGACAGTGTTAATGGACTTCTCCATGAAACATAAGTCCAACTCTGTGAGATGAATTCACACATCACCAAGAAGTTTCTAAGAAAGCTTCTTTCTAGTTTTCATCTGAGGATATTTCCTTTGTCACCATACGCTTCATTGGGCTAAGAAGTATCCCATTGCAGATTTCAAGAAAACAGTGTTAGCAAACTGGTCACTGAAGAGAAACGTGTAACTCTGTGAGTTGCATTCACTCATCGCAATGCAGTTTCTCAGAAGGCTTCTTTCCAGTTTTTATCTGAGGATATTTCTTTTTTCACCATAGTCCACAATGAACTCCCAAATATCACTTTGCAGAATCCACAACAACTGTGTTCGCAAT
>NW_016838120.1:0-2995 GCF_001698545.2 Rhinopithecus bieti | reverse complement strand
AAGTTTATAAGGGACAGGAGCGCCGCCTGCTGTCCTTAAGGTGCTACTGTAGCGCTACCGGCCCATCTTTCTGTAAGGGCAGGTTCTCCTTGCCTGGGAATACAGTGTGGGCACTGCTAGGTCGCCCTCTGATGACTGAGGACATCTCAAGGTGGAAACATACTGAAGCTACTGAAGAGAAAAAGGAGAAACAGCCCTTGGCACAAACAGATTGCACCTCAGTGAAAAGGCTCTGGCTTCAATGTTGGGTGGGGTGGGGTGAAAGAGAGAAGGGCGCTCAGCAGAGAGAAGGTCCTCATGACCACCGGTCATCACAGGGAATGGTGGTTACTTCTCACGAAGCTGCAGGATCCTGATGGCTAATGAGGGGGAGTCATACCCATCATGTGTTTGCATTTGTTCACTGAAAGCTGGGCCCAAGAGTAACGGGCTTTGCTGAATAGGGCTTGGACATTTGTATGTATGTGAGTATGGGGGCCGGGAGGAGAGGGGAGAGAGGAAAGCAAACCATTTGAAGTTCCCTTATTGTCCCCAAAGCCCTTTGATGTTCTTTTTCCAGGTCCGCCATCTCTTTGCTTGATGCCTCTGATGACTTCATGAGTTGTGATACAGATCCTGAGAAGATTCCCTGCTTCCCGTCTGTCTGTATGTTTACCAACCACCATGTGAACTAGCCTGTGTAACTCCTATTCCATCTGGAGTAAGCTGGGGCCACTTCTTATTTCCCAAAGGTAGATCAGACAATTCCAGAATTCCCCTTTAGGTCAAGACCAGGAAATCAAGACCACTTATCCTTAGAAGAATCTTGTCCTCTTAGATAGATCAGGGTGGCTGAGTAATAGCTCCTGGGTGAGATTGCCAGGTGATAGGGGAATTGCTGTCTTCCCCTTGAACAAGTGGGGAAAGTGGTGTGGACAGCTTTAATTCACAATGAACAAGCACAATTTGGGGTGAAGGGCTGGGCGCGGTGGCTCATACCTGCAATCTCAGCAGTTCGGCAGGCCGAGACGGGTGGATCAGTTGAGGTCAGGAATTTGAGACCAGCCTGGCCAACACGGTGAAACCTTGTCTCTACTGAACATACAAACATTAGCCGAGTGTGGTGGCATGCACCTGTAATCCCAGCTACTTGGGAGACTGAGGCAGGAGAATTGCTTGAACCCAGGAGGTAGATGTTGCAGTGAGCTGAGATCGTGCTACTGCACTCCAGCCTGGGTGACAGAGCAAGACTCTGTCTCAAAAAAAATTGGGGTGAAGAAGGCAGGTTTAATTGGAAACCCGGTTCTTGGTTAAAAAGGCCACCTCACACTGGATAAATGAATGCCAAGTTCAAGTAAATATAAAACAAATGCAATGACACAGAAAATGCACATCTCTGGAAATGGCTGAAAAGTTTCAGAATTCTTTCACTCTGCACGGACCTCAGCAATGGGATTTAACAGAAAGCGTTTATGTCCGTTGCTTTTCGAAGGACCTGGGAGAAAGAGTCTCTGTCCTGAGCGATGATGGTCTATGAGCAGTAAACCTCCCCTAGGTCCACAGCGGTCTCAGTAAAACGCTATTGCTAGGACCCACTCCCCAGAGTGTCTGATTCAGCAGGTCTGGGGTGGGATCCAGGAGTTCGTACTGCTACCATGTTCCCAGGTGATGCAGGTGCTTCTGGTTCAGAGCTCTGGCTTTGAGAACACCTGCTGTGGCGTGGGAAATGGCATTGCTCTCACCTGGCTCCCAACAACACACCTCAGGGATCCTTGACCTGTTGGTTTCAGAAACCTTCCTCATACTCTGTTTTATTCACCCACTCCACAGCCATAACATCAATCTTCTTATCACTTGGAGATACTCTCTCCTTAAAAATGCAGATTCCAGCATCCTACCCTGCCTCGTCCCCACCCCTCAATCTTTCTAACTCAGCCACTCCCACGCTGTCACTCAATGTCGTCAACACCTCCATTCTCTAGGAACACCACTATTTCCCAATCAGTTGTCCAAACTCTTAATTCTTTCACATTCAGCCCTGGTCTATGTTCCATCACTTAATCACTATTGTATGAGGACCCTACTCTCTCATCTTTTCCCCCTACTCTCTCATCTCCCTGGGCAAATGCCAAATACTAAGCCTACATCAATTTTATATTGTTCTCACCTTCACCTTGATGCTGAGAAAAAGTCCCAACCACGGAAATCCAATTAAAGCACAACTGAGTTCTCTGCCCTGCCTAGAAATCTTCCAAAAATCCTTACTTTTCCAATCTCAAAAGAGAACAAAATTATGTCACAGTATCTATTCTAGAAAAGCTCTTTTTAAAAAACCTCTTCACTCTTATGAAATGTGAAATGGGAGAGGCATTTTATAATTGATGATTATGTTGAACTGCAACAATATACATGATAAAAATAAGTGATAGGCCCGGATGCGATGGCTCACACTTGGAATCCCAGCACTTTGGGAGGCCGAGGAGGGTGGCGGATTACCTGAGGTCAGGAGTTCAAGACCAGCCTGGCCAACGTGGTGAAACCCCGTCTCTACTAAAAATACAAAAATTAGCAGGGCATGGTGGTGCACACTGGTAATCCCAACTACTTGTGAGGCTGAGGCAGGAGAATTGCTTGAAGCAGGGAGGCAGAGGTTGCAGTGAGCTGAGGTCGCGCCATGGCGCTCCAGCCTGCCAGCAGTGCAAACTCTGTCTCACAATGAACAAACAAACAAAAATGATAGTATCATATAGCATAGAATATTGAAAGTTTTAGTTGTCCCAAAAGGGCTTTTTGAACAAACGATCTTACAAAAAAGTTGAGAGTGAAGAAAAGCAGTAATAATTGCCTCCATGTTTGAGTAAACAAGGTTTGCCTGGAAAAACTTAAGGATAAATATCTCTCAGATTACACTAATCCAGGTCACATAAGAAACCACACTTAATGTAGCAACATAACACAATTTCCATCATCTCATGCATATTTCATTTTATATTTGGCCCCAAAGCACTAGTGCACC
>NW_016838119.1:0-758 GCF_001698545.2 Rhinopithecus bieti | reverse complement strand
AATGGATGGTTGGATGGATGATGGAAAGATAAATGGAAGGATGGATGGATGAACGAACAGGTGAATGGATGGATGATAAAAGGATAGATAGATGATGGATGGATGGAAGGACCCACAGGTGTATGGGAAGATGATGGAAGAATGCATGGAAGGATGAACAGGTAAACATGATGGAAGGATGAATGCATGTGTGGGTGGACAGGTGAATGGATGGATAGATGGGTGAATGGATGGATGAAAGGACGGATGGATGATGGGTAGATGGATGGAAGGATGAACAGGTAAATGTTGGAAGGAAGAACGAACAGATGGGTGGATGGACAGAGTGAACAGCACAGGGGCCCTCCTGCATCCCTTGCCACTCACCTGGATGTACAGGTCCACCAGCTCGCTCTGCCGCAGGATGTAGTAGATCTTCCCTGCTTGCAGCCAGGCATGCGCCTCCTCTTTCTTCTGGAGGTCAATGAAAATCCCCAGACTTCTTTGGTGTAGTCCAGAGTGGATCTGTAGGCCCTGGAATCAGACACAGTGTCAGAACAAGGGCTCTCATCCTCCTGGAACCAGTCTGCCTCCTCCCGTGGGTCTGGTGACAGATGAATCTGGAATGTGGGGACTGGGAACGGCCCTCTTGTGTGTGCAGTGTTCTGCCCTTCCCAGGCTGCTGGGAGGGCCAGGGTGAACACACACGGCATGGAAAAGATGAAGGACATCCTTCTGAGGGAATCAAGCATCATGCTGCCCTGTGGCAGGAGGAGTGT
>NW_016838118.1:0-259 GCF_001698545.2 Rhinopithecus bieti | reverse complement strand
GAAACTGCTTGGTGATGTGTGCATTCTACTCAGGGAGTTATACCTTTTTTCTCATAAGGCAGTGTTTGGACACTGTTCCTGTAAAACTATCACAGTGATATTTCGAGCACATTGAAGATTATGGCGACCAGATAGAAGCATTGCAAGAAACTGTTCTCTGACATGTCCATTCATTTCACAGAGTTAAAGCTTAGTCTATATTTCCCAGTTTGGAAATCTGTCTTTGTTGAATCTGCGCAGAGATATTAACTGGCAACTG
>NW_016838117.1:0-4848 GCF_001698545.2 Rhinopithecus bieti | reverse complement strand
GAATTGAACAAGCCCTTAGAGAGGGAGAGTGCAGGGAGGGAGAGGCAATCGTGGTCATAGTGGGGACAGTGGGAGACAGAGATATGCAGGGTGGGCAGAAGAGGGTCAGGCAAAGAAGCAGGGGATGCCCAAGGCCAAGTGTGAGCTGTCACAACCACCAGAGGGAGAGGGTGCCAGGAAGGAGGTTGTGGGTCTCCTGGAGCAGCGGAGATCTGTGAGCATGCCCTGCCTGGCACTGCAGGAAGAGGTGGCTGCCACCCAGGTCAGTGTGGACGTACCTTTACCTGTGTCTCAGAGGAAACAAATTCGATTTTATCCCAATATAGTTCTGTGTTACACAAATGTAACATTCGGCTACTAAATATCGAGAACCTTATCCTCCATGCAAATAGAGGAGAGGATACCCTAAAAGAGATACTGAAGGATTTGATTTTTCTTTCTCCCTGGGATGATGGAATCCCTAAGTTGGGTCCCTCAGCCCACAAGACAGGTGCAAGGAAGGGTGGCTGGAAGATTGTGAGTCATGACAGGGAACATTTTTGCTTAGGTTCCTTGGGTATATAAAGCTCCCGACTATCTGTCTATCATGGACAGATGAAGAGTGAATGTGGTCCCCTCTCCACAAATGTGTTTCTTTCCTTCATTATTACTGTGAAGGGCTGAAGGTCCATCAAGTTCTGATACATTACTTTGGTTTGTTTGTCTGTCTGTTTTTGAGATAGAGTCTCATTCTGTCACCCAGGCTGGAATGCAGTGGCGAGACCTCGGCTCACTGCAACCTCCGCCTACCAGGTTCAAGCGATTCTGCTGCCTCAGCCTCCCGAGTAGCTGGGATTACAGGCGCCTGCCACCACGCCCAGCTAATTTTTGTATTTTTAGTAGAGACCGGGTTTCACTGTGTTATCCGGGATGGTCTCGATCTCCTGACCTCGTGATCCACTGGCCTCGGCCTCCCAAAGTGCTGGGCGTGATGGCTCATGCCTGTAATCTGAGCACCTTGAGATGCCAAGGTCACTTAAGGTCATGAGTTTGAGACCAGCCTGGCCAACATGGTGAAACCACGTCTTTACTGAAAATACAAAAATGAGCCGAGTGTGGTGGTGAGCAGCTGTAATGCCAGCTATCCTGGAAGGTGAGGCAGGAGAACCGCTTGAATCTGGGAGATGTTGGTTGCAGTGAGCTGGGATCATGCCGCTACACTTCATCCTGGACAACAGAGCAAGAATCCATTGCAATACATTAATAAACATAAAAATAAACGAAAAGAAAATGAAATAAAACAAAACAATTGCTAATTATTTTTGTATTATGATCTTTGAGCTCCCTTCTTGTTGCCTGTCTAATTAAGGCAGTTCTCCCAACAGGATAATGTTGGCCTAGTGCTTCAAGATGATTGCTAATACAGATGGAACTAACAAGATGGAACTTGATGCTGAACTCCAGACAAATATGCCTGCTTTTTTTCCCCTTCTGACCTCTTTGTGTCTCAAATGTGGCCCATGTCCCTGATATAGAATCTCTTAACTTTCCCTTGACATGGGACAAAGACAACCGGCCCAGGTCCATCCTGGCGTGGATGAAGCCTCACTTTAAGATGGCTGATCAGTGAGGTTTTCCAAGAAAGATGTTGATCAAAAGAGGGAATGTGACAGCTGATTGTGCGAATGAACCAGCTTCTCCAGGGCCAGTGAGCCTCATTCCAAAACAATATGTAACATTTTTCTTTCTAATAAAACTTCCAACTTCTCTTTGTTTGTTACACATACTGAAGACCACCCTAGTCCGTGTGTATGCCCTGAATTGCAATTTTGTGATTCCCAAATAGAGCATTTGATTTCGGGATTTGTCTCTATAATTTATTTTGACTTTGACACAATTAACCAGTATGATGTGTTGAAAGGTCGCCCCACCCCCTGACAAGGTGAGTATTATACTGAATTTTAAAACTCATTCTAGGCCGAGCCTGGTGACTTGCGTCTGTAATTCTAACAGTTTGGGAGGCCGAGGTGGGCGGATCACCTGGGGTGAGGAGTTCAAGTCCAGCCTGGCTAACATGGTGAAACCCCATCTCTACAAAAAATACAAAATTAGCTGGGCCTGGTGGCACATGCCTGTAATCCCAGCTACTCGGGAGGCTGAAGCAGGAGAATCACTTGAACTCAGGAGACAGAGGTTGCAGTGAGCCGACATCGTGCCATTGCACTCCAGCCTGGGCAATGAGAGGGAAACTCCGTCACGAAAAAAAAAAAAATCATTCTATTATAATCCTGATAATTGATTTGCTTTGCGTATTACTATGGACTTGTTGGATATCTAGGTGGCTGTAAACTATGCAGAGAAAGATAAAAACAGCAGTGAAGATAATTTGAAAATTGCAGTGTTACTATAAAAGAATAACAATAGGGGGAAATTGTAAGGGTAACTAAACATAAAATTGAGATTTTCCTGTTGCCAAAAGGGCAAGAAGAGACCTTTCCCCATTTCACTTTCCTTAGAGCATTTTCTTGAGAAAATTTGTATTTGTAAATTCTTGCTTTGATATGTGAGCCTCTATCCACCCTAGAACCCAGGAATGTCTTGAACTTGAACTCCAGGCCTCAAGTGATCCTCCAGCCTCAGCCTCCCAAAGTGTTGGGATTACCGGTGTGAGCCACCATGCCTGGTCCCTGGAAGTGTCTTTCTTCAGGGCCTTGGAGCCGCCTCTTTGAAATATGAACACCAAGGCAGATGATGTCCTGGTCTCCCTGTCACTGGCCGACTTTAGCCTAGGTGCCTTGCTCCAAGCTGTAAGCACCTGCTTGTCATAGAGATATGAGTTTTATTTTTCCTTCAGATAAAGGCAATTAACTGACAGAGATGAGTACTCCAATTACTTGGTGAACTTAGGACTTGCCTGGGAGTAGTTTTCACCCTTGGCTGCTACTGTACAACCAGGCCAATTAGCTACATACCTGGACTTTCTGGTTTCTGTTACCACCTTTTTGATTGTTTTGTTTTGTTTTGCTTTGTTTTTGAGACAGAGTCTTGCTCTGTCGCCCAGGCTGAAGTGCTGTGGTGTGATCTCAGCTCGCTGCAAGCTCTGCCTCCCAGAGTCAAGCAATTCTCCTGCCTCAGCCTCTCAAGTAGCTGAGATTGCAGGCTCGTGCCACCATGCTGGGCCAATTTTTTATTTTTAGTAGAGACAGGGTTTCACCATGCTCGCCAGGCTAGTATTGAACTCCTGACCTCATGGTCCTCCCACCTTGGCTTCCCAAAGTGCTAGGATTAGAGGGATGAACCACCAAGTCTGGCCTCTGCTACCACTTTTGGATTGTATGAAACACTTCAAAGTGTGGGATCTGGCTTCCCAGACAGTTGCCAAAGGGGCAGATGATGCAATCTAGAAGTGTGAGGGAGTTCGTGCCCGTGGGGTAAATTTTGACCAATAAGAAAAAGAACCGGGGTGAGAGCCAGGTACGTAATTTCGCTCTCCTCTCCTCTTTCCATGCACCGTTCCAAGCATGGTTTCTCAGTATAGTCTGTCTAGAGGTGTCCTGTATGGCCCAAAGCCTGTTTCCTTGGGAACCTGAGCTAAAGTAATGGGAATTCACACACTCGAAGACAGTGTTAAGTGTTGTGCAGGACCCAGATCTGGGCAGAGGAAAATTATTCCAATAAGGAAAAAGACAATTTGAGGATTTGGAATAGAGGGAAGGACTAAAAGAACCAGTAGTAGAATAGCTTATGGCTAATATTTTTGGAGAAAAAGGCAGTTCTGGTGATTTTTGCAGTGAACTGCTCAGCTCTGGAAAATGTATACGTCCTTTCTTTCCATCAGTATCCCCTATGAAATCGTCCATAAATTATTCTTTTATTACTCTCTATTACCTGTGAAGTGAATATCCTTTTTTTGTTTTTCTTTTTCTTTAGCGATAGAGTCTCTATCCACCAGGCTGGAATGCAGTGGTGCCACCTCGGATCACTGCAATCTCTGCCTCCTGAGTTCAAATGATCCTGCCGCCTCAGCTGCCCTAGTAGCTGGGACTACAGGCATGCACCACCAATGCCCGGCTAATTTTGTGTGTGTGTGTGTTATTAGTAGAGATGGGGTTTCATCATCTTGGCCAGGCTGATCTCGAACTCCTGACCTCAGGTGATCCACACCCCTTGGCCTCTCAAAGTGCTGGAATTAGAGCTGCGAGCCACCACACCCAGCCTGTCAGCTTTCTTTTGGAGAATAAAACAGACTGAGTCTTGTGCCAAAATGCAGGGGAAGCTGCACCCAGACAGGTAACAAAATATTATATACATTCAATAATAGATAGGGTTTTTACATGCCAATAATAACCATTTAGAAAACCAAAATGAGAACAATTACACATATGTAGTGGCAAAAGTACATAAAATATCTAAAACCAGATGATTGGAGCAAGACGGCAGATAGATCCCATGCCCCACTCAACATTCCATCCAACTGGGAAGAAAATGTTTTCAAGGATCAATTCTTAACAGTAGAGGAAAATAGGAAAACAGGTCAGTGGTCCACCAGATATATTGAGGCATTCCTGGGAGATAGAGTAGATGGGATCCGACTGATAGAGAAACCCAATGAGACAAGACCTCAGCTAAAATCACTGCAGGCAAGAGATGCTGTTTGTCTTTTGAGACAGAGACTTACTCTGTCACCCAGGCTGAGTGCAGTGGCATGATCTTGGCTCCCTGCACTCTCTGTCTCCCAGGTTCAAGTGATTCTCTTGCCTCAGACCCCGCAGTAACTGGGATTCACAGGCACCCGCCATGATGGCCGGCTAATTTTTGTATTTTTACTAGAGACAGGGGTTTCGCCATGTTGGCCAGGCTGATCTCAAA
>NW_016838116.1:0-4767 GCF_001698545.2 Rhinopithecus bieti | reverse complement strand
AGAAATTAAACAACCTTCCCCGAATGACTTTTGGGTACATATTGAAATTAAGGCAGAAATCAATAAAGTCTTTGAACATAATGAGAACAAAGATACAACATACCAGAATCTCTGGGATATGGATAAGGCAGTGTTAAGAGGAGAGTTTGTAGCACTAAACACCCACATAAAAAAGTTAGAATGATCTCAAATTAATAACCTAACTTCACAAGAGAAACTAAACAAACAAGAGTAAACCAATGCCAAAGCTAGCAAAAGACAATAAATAACCAAAATCACTGATATCATTATGTGATTATATATAGATCATTATATAATTAAAATCCCCCATGTATCAATCTGCCAATATCTGCATTGCTATATATAAATAATACATATGAATATATAAATGAATAATCAGCCTTATTCCTCTCTATTGAACCATTTGACTACATTATCAGTAAGGAGACGGCATGAGATCACCAACAAAACAAGCCTGATTGATTAAAGCCTGAAGAATTGAGAGCTTGGGCGGTGTGACATTTTCAGTTTAGAGACAAGAGAAAGAACCAGCAAAGGAGATTGAGAAGAGGTGTCCAGTGAACAACGACAAAATCAGAAGATGGCAGCATCCCCCCAATAAATCATGCTCAATGCTGCTAATAGAGCATGCAACATGAAGACTAACCATTGGCAACACGCACTCACTGGTGATCTTAACAAATGTCAGATTTAATGGAGTGGTGACAGCAACAGACTCATTGGAATAGGCTGATAGGCCAATAGTTGAGGAGGCTTCATACTTTGCTAAATAACTATAAACCAAGAGGAAAGCAGAGTTGAAAAAGCTGAGTCCTGAGATCAGCCTCTGATGTGACAAATCAAAGACCCTCAGCCAGTTCTCAGGACTGAGCCAATTCACAGAAGCAGAGATAAACGACTGAAAGGAAGTCTAAGTCCTCTTGATAATGAACACTGAGGGGGTTGGTACATTTTGTATCCCTATTCAGTTAGCCTATCTGGCCTCTGCTGAAATCAGATGGATTATAGGATGAATGCACGTTAGCATAAACTTAAATCGCACTTGCAGACGCTCTCTAGGATGTGGTACCTTCACTGAGCAGAACGTGGTTTCTGGCACTTTGTATGTGGTTTTTGATTTGGTGAATGCTTTTTAATCTACACGCATTATGAGAGAAAATCAAAACAATTTGTTTGGTGTGGTAAGAAGAAAAGCACTGCTTCACTGTTTTATGTCAGGGCTACGTCACTTCTGTTTTCAGATTAATTGGCATTTTGCAAAACATCACGTTAACTCAATATATTAATACTGTTACTTTAATTGGTATTCATAAGGAAGAAGTAGCAAGTTCCTTAAATATAGTAAAATAGTATTACTTTGAACAGAAGTAAAATACCAGAAGAAGAGAGACATAAACCTCAGAAGATTCAGGGACTTATAACATAGATGGTGTTTTTAGAGATCCAATGCTCCTGGTCCTTGTGTCAAAACATCCTTTTTAAAGTAAATGGCTCGTTTCCTGATACATAATTCTTCTCACTAAAAAAAAAGGCACAGTGTTTTTTGGACCTATTGGGATTTTGGAGTCAACATATTCCTCATTTGAGGATATTGCTGTGACTCACTAATGGAGCTTCCAAAGGCTACTGGTCTCAAGTGGAACCCAGAACAAAAAAGGGTTCCATAGCAGATATAGGATCTGGCCCAAGCTGCTCTGCCCATTGTGCCAGATGATCCAGCAGAATTCAAACATGCTAGAGGCATGCATAGTGGGCGTTATAGGACTCTGTCCAAGTCTCTGAAAAATCCATAGGAGTGGGGAGAGAAAAGCCCGAGGGAATTAGTGCAAGACCATTCCCTCTTCAGCAGAGGAGTGCCCTCTGTCTCCAAAACAAAACAGCAGGTGCAGAAGATTAGAGACAAGCGAAAGAACCAGCAAAGGAGATTGAGAAGAGGTGCCCAGTGAACAACGATAAAATCAGAAGAGGGCAGCATCCCCCAAATAAACCAGGTTCAATGCTGCTAATAGAGCAGGCAATATGAAGACTAACCATTGCCCCTCTAAGCATGAGCACCTCTAAGCACAAGACTCTGTGCAACTGTGGAAATCATATGCCCATAAAGCCAGCCATGATTGGAAGACATAAGCAAATCTGAGTGGTACAAGGAGTAGACAGTATTGGACGCAAACATGTGTTTCCTCAGATTCCCTTAACTGTCTCTTATTCCCTAGGCCACCACCTTGCCTGATCTAGATCATCCTACCATCCCTCCTATTGGGGCGTGAATGGAACACCACACTGTGGGCATGAGGTCTGTCTTTCATAACAGCCACCAAGGGAGCAGATGATGGAAAACAGAACAGCAGAGATGGTAGTTCTGCCTCAGGGAAACCCTTGCCAATGGGAAATAGAAGACAAAAGACAGCTGAACAGATACATTCTCCCTCCTCTCTCACTTCCATGGACTAATGCCGGCTGTGGTTTCCTCTTGCAGCTTTCTGGAAAAGTACTGGGATCCAAGTGCATGCATCTGATGACCACCATGCTGTCTCTCTCACCTTGTAGTGAAATGGACACAACACAGTCACATACACACAACACATTGTTATAATGCATCCCAACACGTTGTTTCACATCTGCTCTTGCCTCAATGTCCACGTGCTCTTGCCTGAATTTCCATGTGTCCCTGCCATTGCTGCCCTGGACTTACTTTCCAAAGAAATGTTATCACATTAATATCAGACATTGGCTCTAGTTCTAGACCCCTAAAGCTAAGGTATTCATTTAGTGGTATAATTTATTATTCATTCACTTTTCTGTAACTTTTATAATATAGCAATTAAAATGTTCATTTAGAAAGGATATTTAAAATATTATATAAAAATCACATTTTAGTAAGGTAATTCATAACTAACTCAATTTTTAAAATTTCAATGCCATTTCTTTACATAATTACTAGCTAGAAATATCACAATACAGATATATCATTCACAATTGAGAAAATATATAAAAATATCCACAAATATATTATATGCTTTTTTGTAGGTATTGTAGTAGGTGCCATCTGATTTTGATGTTCCACCTTGTCTCCATGTTTTTCATCTGATGTAACTGCATCAAGGTTATATTATAGTGATACTTCCCCTACAATTATGGAATAGCCACACTTTTACTCTGATAAATGCTTCTTCTTAGATAATCCTGTAATCTCAACCAGAAACCAGAATAGGAAAATTCAAGCAACTGTAGATTTTGTGATGAGTTTCATTTTCATTGGTTCACCACGCCAATATATATAATTTATTCATGTATTCACTAATTTATTTGTTCATCAAAATATTTTTGGCTACCTATTTTTTATGCGATCTTTTAGGTCCTGGGAGTCAACAGCAAGCAAGATCTACATGATCTCTGCTTTTATGGTGCTTATATTGTACCAAGAAAGATATATGATAAACAAATAAACAACTAAATAAGATGATTTATCTCAAGGTTTGGATAACAGTGTTAAAATTTCATAACTCCAAGAATTGACACAGTCTATAGAATTAACTTGTTTAATGATGTTATACATTTTTTCCTATAATAGAACTTGTTATCACTGAATATGTCAACACACTTTCTCTTACTTTGTGTTCTCTTGGAGACACATGATGTCCCACTTGTGAATCTAGAAATTTGAGAGAGTTTCAGGTCTTTTACTCAGCACCTACTCTGACACAAAATCAAAAGAAAGGTCTGTTTTAGCTTCTTGCTTCCCTGAATTAGGATGAATGAATGAAACGAAGGATAGTTGCATTATTTGCAACTACATTATAATAAAACATATATTTAAGTCATTTCCTATCATCAATACATAGATTTCATAGATGTCATTTTAACATTTGCAGAATGTATAATTCAAATGATTTTCCTAATTTCTATACTATTTTTACATTAAGTATTTTTTCAAGTAATAAAGATTTGAGTTCATTTATGTGATGTTTAAAAAGAATGTTAAATGTGGAAGATAGTGGAGATAATTGGCAATTCAGGAACTCTGAAGTGGTTTAGGAAAAAAAACTGAAATATTTGGTATCAGATCTCAATTTCCGAAAAGGTTTTCTTTACCTCAAAAACTGAAAGAAATGACTTTTCTGACTGTATATGGAGACTTATGACAGCACTTAAGAGGTCAGCATTGTGTCTCTTTCTTCATCCCTATTACAGATATGACTTTTTTCTCAGTTGTTCACATACTTGTATAAAATCTAATATTCCTCAGTACTGATTATGGTAGACATACACAAAATGTATTTCGAATATATTTGTCATCCTTGAATTTTATTTTGTGCACAGTTTTCTAACAATAATTGTTTGCTTTAAACTGAACATAAAATTAGAATTCATTATGAAATAAAAACTACCCCAAAGATAAAACCTCATTATTGATTTACAATAGAATGCTCATACCATCCAAAAAACTAGAAGTTAAAATAATCGTGTTTAAGCACACTATGGTACCTATGTATGGTACAAATAACAGTGGAAAAGAGAAATGATTTTGTGAAATAAGCTGCAAGTTCTTAACAATTAAAAATAGAGATTATAAATTTTTCAAATGAAATATGATAATATGAAATGTATATGTGAAATACACATGGCTTCATGATTCTGAAAAATTTCTTATATTTTCTATAATTTGGCAGTTTGTAAAAAATGATTAAGATTATGTTATTGTCTAGTTCTAGATCCTTGAGGAATCGCCATACTGTTTTCCATAAT
>NW_016838115.1:0-4760 GCF_001698545.2 Rhinopithecus bieti | reverse complement strand
ATTTTGTCTATCAATTCAAAGAATAAATGATAAAATGCCATATTATCCAAAGTGATCTCTAGATTCAATAAACTATCAATATTCCAGTGGTTTTTTTTTCACAGTAATGAAAAACACAATCATAAAATTTACATGAAACTACAAGAAACTGTGAACAGCCAAAGCAATCTTGAAGAAAAAAGCAGGACATCATACTTCATAATTTCAAACTATATTTCAAGACTATAAGAAAAACAGGATGAAATGTGCAGAAAAATGAACAAAGAACACCCAATTAATATAGAAACCACTACTCTCACATATTTCAGAGACGATGGGAAAAGAGAACTTAAAAGACAGTTTAACATGGAGTACCTTAAAATTACACAAATATCATGTCCAGAAAAACCAAAACAAAAAAACTCAGATTGTGCACTCTCTTGTATGCCATGAAAAGTACTTTGGCTGTCACTGTAAACTTGAAGGAAGATTACTGAAGGGAAAGAAGAATTCTTAGATATTTTAAAAGCATAAGACAGAAGATGCCCCTGTGTGAGAGAAAATTTCAAAATAAAAATGAAAATAAAAATTAGGCTTTCCAGAAACTGTTTCTTTTGGAACACTGCTTCCCATATCCCTTTAAGGACTGGCTTTCTCCTTGACCTTGGACCTCTCATCCATGTTGTCTGCTGTATTCATTCTCACCTACCTGGGGATTCTTCCACCATCTCATGTCTCTTCATATTCCAGGGCTCTTTTCCTTGCTGCAGAAAAATGATCAGGTTTGGCTTAGGGACAGCAATACCTGTTTCATTAAAAATGAGTAACATGCATCTTGCTCATATTCTCCAATTAATAACTTAGTAATGTGCTCAGTAAAGAGGATGTAACACAATATTCTAATACATTTATCCCAAAATACTAAATTACAACAGAAATTTCTAAATATTTAGAAAATACTCTAATTTTGTAGGTTCTTAATTTTATCACCTGGTACTACTGAATTAAAAATTGGTGGTGGCAATTAGATTTTAAAGTGTGAGCAATAATATTTTATGCCAGTAAAATTTTGAAATTACCATTAATCTAAAGTGAAGGACACAGAGGAGCTCAAGAATGTGGTAAGTTCAGGTCAAGATGAAACATTTTGAAATTTTTTTCTCTGTGGAAAAATCTCTATGATTTTCTTGAAAACAGACATCTGAAAGCATAAATTACCAAAAAGAAATTATACAAAAGAGAAATGTTGTTGGGAGCCAAAAGCCTGAGGGTTGTGACCAACTCAGCATTCCACTGGAGGCTATATGATCAAACAGCAAACTGATTATCATGAATGCAGAATGTGGGCAAACTTGTTTCTGCTCATGCCGCCAGAAGGTACACTAAGAACAGTCACTTCCTGGTGCCATGCTCCTTGAGGTTATCTACTAGAATATCTGGAGAGTACTGTTTAAAGAATACAGTCACTAAGTCTAGTAGCTGACCACAACCTCCCCCTTCTCCCTATCTCCTTTACTCAATAAATATGAAGGGCTATAGAAGTTCAGGGCCCTTGTTCACTAGCAGCAAGGAGCCCCGTGGTGCCGTCTTTGTCTTTATTCCTGCATTCATCCTCCTTTGTTCAGGCCAATAAAGTCCGCAGCAAAATGAAACCTATAGCGTATACTAGGAATTACGTATTAAAGTTATTCTCACCCAGGAAGACCAGGTTTCTGTAGTTCTCTAACATCACATTCCTATATAAATTCTGCTGCGCAGTGTCCAGGCACTGCCACTCCTCCAGAGAGAATTCTATGGCCACATCCTGAAATGTCAATGATCCCTGGAAAATACACACAAACACACATATTTACCAAGTGGTCATGGGCATAATTTTTAATTTGACTCAACGTAAAATGGAGAGAGTAAAGAGAGCTGGTTCTGACTTCTAAGAGTGACTGAAATAATTCAATAAAATAGTTTTCAACTAGAAATATTCTCTAATGTATTCTCTAACTCTGAGAAAACAAAGTGTTATAATATTCATAACATCAGTGTATATATAGTATTTTTCTGGACAATAAAGTATAAAATTGAGGGCACAAACACTAACATATACAATTTTGAGGGTTACATTTACATCATACAGAATTAATTGTGTGCCAGGCATGGTAGCTCATGCCTGTAATTCCAGCACTTTGGGAGGCAGAGGCGGGCAGATCACCTGAGGTCGGGAGTTTGAGACCAGTCTGACCAACATGGAGAAACCCCGTCCCTACTAAAAACACAAAATTAGCTGGGCGTGGTGGTTTGTGCTTGTAATTCTAGCTACTTGGGAGGCTGAGGCAGGAAAATCGTTTGAATCCAGGAGGCGGAGGTTGCGGTGAGCTGAGATCGCACCATTGCCCTCCAGCCTGGACAACAAGAGTGAACAAGAGTGAAACTCTATCTCAAAAAAAAAAAAAAGAATTAATTGTGTGTATTTTTCAGATGGACATAGTTTTGTATATTATTCAGATGGAATAGACATGTTGAGTTAGAAGGTATCACTCAAATTTTAATGTGTACGATAAGCTGGAGATCCTGTTAATGCAGTTTTGTTTTTTGTTTTTTTTTTCCAGAAGATCAGGGACAGTCTGAGTTGCTGAATTTTTAACAAGCTCATCAGTATGCCAATGTTTTGCTCCAAAAGACTATTTTGTCAAATATCCAGTAATTGAATGACTGTGTTTTCTGGTTTGTAAATAAAATGCGAGCCTTCATTTTCCAAAAACAGACAAACGCAAAGGAAACCTAAGAAAGAAGGGCAGCTGCCAGATTAAATGTGGTGGTTTGTTCACATCAGCTGCATAAAGATACTTAACAATGAAGAGAAAAATAATTAATTCTATAGTGAAAAAATGTGTCAGAGAGCTTATCAACTAAGTGATTTATTAACATCAACTACACTAGAACAAACTTTTATTTTTTTATTTTTATTTTTTTTGAGACGGAGTCTCGCTATCACCCAGGCTGGAGTGCAGTGGCCGGATCTCAGCTCACCGCAAGCTCCGCCTCCCAGGTTCACGCCATTCTCCTGCCTCAGCCTCCGGAGTAGCTGGGACTACAGGCGCCCGCCACCTCGCCCGGCTAGTTTTTTGTATTTTTTAGTAGAGACGGGGTTTCATCGTGTTAGCCAGGATGGTCTCGATCTCCTGACCTCGTGATCCACCCGTCTCGGCCTCCCAAAGTGCTGGGATTACAGGCTAGAACAAACTTTTATAATGTCCTGATGCACCCAGAAGGACACAGCATTACTGCTGAGATATTGTCCCCTGAAAGGTAAATTACAGTCTGAATTTAACCATAAGGAAACATTAGTTTTATGGAAAGTTCAAGATACAGGTATCTCCTATGTTCTGTAATTTTTAATAGTGATTTTAAATAGTCTTTCTTTAGCACTGTAAAGAGCAGTTATCTCCTATCAATTTTTAAATAATTTTCTGGGTAATAAATACCATACTGCTTCAATGGGTGTTTTCCTAATCCTGTACTGCATAGACATAATAAAGAACACAGATGAAACCTCCACATTACATGTTCTCTACCTTCACTAAAAACCACAGGTTTTCCCCAATAGGAATTTTGAGTATCTACACCTTCCCATGTTCAACAGCCACAAAAGGACATTTTTAATATTGCAGATTATAAATTCATAGTGAGATTTCTGCATGGCATATAAGAAGCCATAATGTAGAGAAGGCTCTGGTATATAGAAAAAATTTATTTTTCAGAGACTTTGATTATTATAAGAATTTTTTAAAGTAGTTAAGATAAACTCATTAGGGAGGAAAAACACAAGTAGAGAAGTACAGGTTTGCAAGTACCAAACATATGTTTCCTGGAGAAAGCAGAGTGGACACAGATCTTGATCTGATACATATTTAGCTGAAGAAAAAAAAAAAAAGGCCATTTTGTCCTCTTTCTCTTCCTTCTCTAGGATTATTTCTCAGATAAAATTCTCTGGACAAATTATACCTGCATCTTGAGAACATGCCTTTAAAAGTGTCAGCACCATGGGTCTACCTGCTGTCACCACATCCACAGGCAGAAGAACCAAGACAGAGAAACTCCACCCATTTCTGTCCTTTATAGCAGAAGAGATTGAGAAACAATGAGTAGCTCCACAGAGATAAAAATATACTTTTCTTTATTTTGTCCTCAGGAGCCACCCCCTGACACAGGCACCAGCAATTTCTGCTACAGTACTGGAAATATGAATATGGGCCACGCTGTCCTGTCCCTACCAAATCGAAACAGAACAGGTTCTTGAACCACCCTTTAATGCAAAGATGGAACTTAACTCTCATGAATGTATTCTGAATTCCTCATACTTGATTCTGACCTCACCTTAGAGTCACATGAACCACTTAATTAAAACAACATGGATGCTTTCACCAGAACAATAAACAGAATCCATGGACGGGGCACAAGTAAAGAGAGTTCTGCAAAATGGTCGGGTGACACTCACTAGAAGCCTGGGCTGATAACCCAGCACTCTTGTCACAACACAAATACTTCTGGTACAAATGAAGACAATCATTCTTCATTCTAAAGTATTATATTCTTTGCTGACTCTAAAGTTTACAGAGAAAACAGAAAGTAGCAATTTCTGAGTAAGTCTGCATTTGGAAAACAACATGTGCACATGTACTAATGCAATGTTTATTAAGCAGGTACTATGTGCTCAATAGGATGTTACAGAGCACTGTGATAGCACATTATGTGGTTTAATCCTAATAACACCCTGTGAGTTGATACTA
>NW_016838114.1:0-1010 GCF_001698545.2 Rhinopithecus bieti | reverse complement strand
CGCAATGACAGTAACAGTGTAACTCTGTGAGATGAATTCACACAACAGAAAGTAGTTTCTCAGAAAGCTTCTTTTCGGTTTTCATCTGAAGATGTTTCCTTTGTCACCATAGACTTCAATGCATTCCCAAATATCCTTTTGTAGATTCCACGAAAAAGTGTTATCGAACGGCTCAATGGAAAGAAAGGTGTAGTTCTGTCAGATGAATACACACATTGCAAAGCAGTTTCTCTGAAAGTTTCCTGCTAACTTTTATCTGAGGACATTTCTTTTTTCACTCTAGGCCACAATGCACTCCCAAATTTCCCTTTGCAGATTCCATGAAAACAGTGAGAGCAAACAGCTCCATGAAAAAAGCTGTAAACCTGTAAGACGAATTCACATATTTGAAAAAAACTTTCTCAGAAAGCTTCTTGGTAGTTTTTATGTGAGGATATTTTCTTAGTCACCAAGGGCTTCAATGTGACACAAAATATCCCTTCTCAGTTTCCCCAGCAACAGTGCTACCAAACTGATCCATGAAAAGAATGGTGTAATTCTGTGGGATGAATTAACACATCACAAAGCGGTTTCTCAGAAAGCTTCTTTCTATTTTTTATATGAAGATATTTCCTTTGACACCAAAAACTTCAATGCACTCCAAAATATGCCATTGAAGATTCCAAGAAAACAGTGTTAGCAGACTGCTAAATAAAAACAAGAGTGTATCTCTTTGAGATGAATTCACACATCACAATCCAGTTTGTCAGAACGCTTCTTTCTATTTTTTTTTGTTGTTTTTGTTTGTTTTTAGTACTTTTTTTTATTATTATACTTTAAGTTCTAGGGTACAGGTGCATAACGTGCAGGTTTGTTACATATGTATACTTGTGCCATGTTGGTGTGCTGCACCCATCAACTTGTCAGCACCCATCAGTTCGCCATTTATATCAGGTGTAACTCCCAATGCAATCCCTCTCCCCTCACACCTCCCCATGATAGGCCCTGGTGTGTGATGTTCCCCTTCCTGA
>NW_016838113.1:0-1849 GCF_001698545.2 Rhinopithecus bieti | reverse complement strand
CTACCTGAGCCTCCCGAGTAGCTGGGATTACAGGTACACGCCACCACACCCAGCTACTTTTTGTATTTTCAGTAGAGATGGGGTTTTACCATGTCGGCTAGGCTGGTCTCTAACTCCTGGCCTCAAGTGATCTGCCTGCCTCAGCCTCCCAAATTGCTGGGATTATAGGCATAAGCCAACATGCTCAGCCCTCATGGTGGTTTTGATTTGCATTTCCTAATGAATAGTGATGTTGAACATCTTTTCATGTGCTTATTGGCCATTCCTATATCTTCCTTGGAGAAATGGCTATTCAAGTCCTTTGCTCATTTTTGAATTGTGTTGTTTGTTTTATTGTTGAGTTGTAGGAGTTCTTTATATATTCTGGATACAAGCCCCTTGTCAGATACATGGTATGCAAATGTCTTCTCCCATTTGGTGGGTTGTCTGTTTCTCTCTTCATAGTGCTCTTTGATACACTAAGGTTTTTAATTTTGATTAAGTCCAGTTCATCTAGTTTTTCTTTTGTTGCTTGTGCTTTTGGTGTCATATTTAAGAAAGCATTGCCAAATCTAAGGTCATAAAGATGACCTTGTTTGCCCCAGTTTTCTTCTGTTTTATCATTTTGTGATTTTATTTCTTTTTTTGAACTACCATTTCTCAAGCATCTTATACTTTTATAGTTTTAGTTCTTATTTGTAAATCTTTGATTCATATCGAGTTTTTGTATCTGATGTGAGATAGGGTCCAGCTTCATTCTTTTACATGCTGTTATTCAATTGTCCCAGCACCATTTTTTAAAGACTATTATTTCCACATTGGATGGTCTTGGCACCCTTCTCAAAAATTAATTGATCATAGATATATGGTTTATCTCTAGACTCTCAATTATATTCTATCTATCTGTCTGTCTGTTGATCTATTCATCTATCCTATGCCAGTGCTACACTTTTTTGGTTACAGTAGTTTTGTAGTAAGGTTTGATATAGGGAAATGTGAGTCCTCCAACTTGGTTTTGTTTTGTTTTCAAAATTGTTTTGGCTCTTTGGGGTCTCCTGTAATTCCATATGAATTTTAGGATCAGCTGTTCCATTTCTACAAATAAGGCTGCCGGGATTTTGATAAAGATTGCATTATATCTGTAGGTTGTTTGGGGCAGTGTTGCCATCTTAACAATATTAAATCTTCCAGTCCATCAACATGGAATGTCTTTCCATTTATTTAGGACTTTAATTTCTTTCAGCAACATTTTGTAGTTTTAAGTGCACAGGTCTTTCACCTCTTTGGTTAAATATATTCCTAGGTATTTATTCTTTCAGAGGCTACTATAAAAGGAATTGTTTCTTAATTTTCTTTGACATTGTTCATTTCTGTGTGTCATTTTGTATTCTACAACTTTGTTGAATTTATTTATTAGGTCTAACAGGCTTTGGTGGAGATTGTTTAGCATTTTCCATATATAAGATTATGGCATCAGGAATTCAAAATAGTTTTACTTCTATCTTTCCAATTTGGATGCCTCTTATTCTTTTTGTTTGTTTTGTTTTTTGTTTGTTGGTTGGTTGGTTGGTTTTTTTGAGACAGAGTCTTACTTTGTCACCAAGGCTGGAGTGCAGAGGCATGATCTCAGCTCACTGCAACCTCTGCCTCCCAGGTTCAAGCGATTCTCCTGTCTCAGCCTTTGAGTAGCTGGGGCTACAGGCATGTGCCAACATGCCTGGCCAATTCTTCTGTTTTTAGTAGAGACGAGGTTTCACCATGTTGCCCAGGCTGGTCTCAAACCCCTGACCTCAAGTGATCTGCCCACCTCAGCCTCCCAAGGTGCTGGGATTACAGGCATGAGCCACTGTGTCCAGTCGCCTCTTATTAT
>NW_016838112.1:0-1009 GCF_001698545.2 Rhinopithecus bieti | reverse complement strand
GGGTGTTAGCAAACTGCTTCCTGAGAAATCTGCTGTAACTGTGAGAGATATTCACAGATGACAAAGAAGTTTCTCAGAAAGCTTCTTTCACGTTTTGAACTGATGATATTTCCTTTATCAGCGTAGGCCTCAATGCGATCCAAAGAAGTCCTCTCAGGTTCCTCAAAACAGTGATAATGGACTGCTGCATGAAACATAAGTGTAACTCTGTGAGATGAATTCACACATCACCAAGAAGTTTCTAACAAAGTTTCTTTCTAGTTTTCATCTGAGGATATTTCCTTTGTCACCGCAAGCTTCATTGCGTTCACAATTATCCCATTGCAGATTACCAAAACCTGTGTTAGCAAACTGAACACTGAAGAGAAACGTGTAACTCTGTGAGTTGCATTCACACATCCAAATGCAGTTTCTCAGAAGTCTTCTTTCCAGTTTTGATCTGAGGACAATTCCATTTCCACCATAGACCTGAATGCGCTCCCAAATATTACTTTGCAGAACACAAGATAATAGAGTTAGCAAACTGTTCCAAGAAGGGAAGGGTGGAACTCTGTGTGATGAAGTCACACATCAGAAAGCAATCTCTCAGTAAGCTTCTCTCTAGTTATCATATGAGGATATTTCCTATTTCACCATGATTCCCTATGGGCTCTCAAATCTCACTTTGCAGATTACACGAAAAGAGTGTTAGCAAACTGCTACCTGAGAACTAAGCTGTAACTCTGTGAATGGAATTCACAGATCACAAAGAAGTTTCTCAGAAAGCTTCTTTCAGGTTTTGAACTGATGATATTTCCTTTATCAGCGTAGGCCTCAATGCGATCCAAAGAAGTCCTCTCAGGTTCCCCAAAAACAGTGATAATGGACTGCTGCATGAAACATAAGTGTAACTCTGTGAGATGAATTCACACATCACCAAGAAGTTTCTAACAAAGCTTCTTTCTAGTTTTCTTCTGAGAATGTTTCCTTTGTCACCGCAAGCTTCATTGCGTTCAGAAGTATCCCGTTG
>NW_016838111.1:0-1826 GCF_001698545.2 Rhinopithecus bieti | reverse complement strand
AGGCCTCCCATTACCTGGGATATACCAAAAGGGGTATAAAATATGCCACTATAAAGACACATGCACACGTATGTTTATTGCACCACTATTCACAACAGCAAAGACTTGGAACCAACCCCAGTGTCCATCAATGATAGACTGGATTAAGAAAATGTGGCACATATACACCGTGGAATACTGTGCAGCCATAAAAAAGGATGAGTTTGTGTCCTTTGTAGGGACATGGATGCAGCTGGAAACCATCATTCTCAGCAAACTATCACAAGAACAGAAAACCAAACACTGCATGTTCTCACTCATAGGTGGGAATTGAACAATGAGATCACTTGGACACAGGAAGGGGAACATCACACACCAGGGCCTATTGTGGGGAAGGGGGAGGGGGGAGGGATAGCATTAGGAGATATACCTAACGTAAATGACGAGATAATGGGTGCAGCACACCAACATGGCACATGTATACTTATGTAACAAATCTGCACATTGTGCACATATACCCTAGAACTTGAAGTATAATAAAAAATAAAATAAAAGTCAATAAAAAAACTAGCCCTGAAGAGACCAAATTAATACCAATAAATATGTTTTTCAAAACTTACTCTTTTGATTCTAACATATTTTAGGGATAAATTAGGTGAAAATAAAAACAAATAGTCTAATTCTTAGACTAGTCATGAGTAGACAAGTCTAAGAAAGCCACATTAGGCTGGGGGCGGTGGCTCACGCCTGTATTCCCAGCACTTTGGGAGGCCGAGGTGGTCAGATCAAGAGGTCAGGAGTTCAAGACCAGCCTGACCAACATGGTAAAACCCCATCTCTACTAAAAACAAAAAAAAAAAAAAAAAAAATCAGCCAGGCGTGGTGGCATGCACCTATAATCCCAGCTACTCAGGAGGCTAAGAAGGGAGAATTGCTTGAATCCGGGAGGCAGAGGTTGCAGTGAGCCGTAATTGCACCAGTGCACTCCAACCTGGGCAACAGAGCGATAGTGAGACTCCATCTCAAAAAAAAAAAGCCACATCAAAGTATTCAGACCACCAGACCACCAAAATAAATCTTTTAACAAACTCTACTCTTTTAACTTTGCGTGGTACTGACACGTGTTAAACACTTAATAGATATTTGCTTTGTTGTCTGACATCTACAGTTACGTAGCAAGTATGTTATGTATTTCATTTGAACCATGCAAGAATATACTAAGCAAATAAGGATGATATATTTTATTGATCTCAAAGCACAATAAGATAATTCAAGTTTCACAATTACACATGGAATAGAGTTAATGTTTCAGTCTTGATTCAAAGATAGATTCTCTTTTTCATAAAAGCCACTACTTCTTTTCTTTCAGTTGTGACATTTAGTAACTCTTTTGTAAGCCCGATCATCAGGTTAAGAAGGACAATTATTTAGAATTTCCTCACAAAAAGCTTAGAAATTATAAAGTACTTTTTGAGCTTAACGAAGTTTATGATGTCTAAATGCTTAGGCCTATACATAAAGCTTCCCTAAATACCATACTCCAAAAATACAACTATCCTGAATCTTAAATCAAAGTGACTATTAATTCATCTTCCCATTGTGTTCACATATTACTGATGTATTTAGCAAACTCTAATATTATAAAAAAAGAATACCCATAAATTGCATTATTTCCTTTGGTGACTCAGCAACTGTTAATTTTTCCATATTGAGCATGTTATTTCTAACTGAATGGGCAACACTTGTTCAAGGGACAAATAAGTAAATGATTAACTTTAGTTGTTCAGTGTTTAAAAAGTTTTGAACCATAATAACATGCAGGTAATCAAATAATGCTTATCTCAAAT
>NW_016838110.1:0-1208 GCF_001698545.2 Rhinopithecus bieti | reverse complement strand
CTGGTGAGAACCTCTGGGCAGGAATGTGCGGGAGCAGAATCGCACCCTGGAGTGGGCAAAAGGGTAGCAGGGTTTAGAGGGGGTGAGGTGGTGAGGGTGATGTGAGGGTTTTCAATGAATTGCAAGTGGAACTGTTGAAGCCATGATGGAGTGAGTGGGTGAGAGACTTGTGTGTGATGAGATCTGACAGTCAGTAAGAAGGGTAGACCATAAGAGGATATCCTAGGGTGAGCTTAAGAGCCTCCTTGGTAAGTTCCGTGGCAGCAACCAGGGCTCACAGACAAGGTTGCCAGCCCTGGACTGTGGGATCTAACTGCTTGGAGAGATAGGCCATGGCCTGGTATGTGGATCCAACCTGCTGGGCTAGGAGACCAGTAGCTACCTTTTGGCATTCCACGGTGAATAAATGAAAAGGCCAAAGGAGATTGGCGAGAGAGAGAGCCAGGGCAGAAAGGAGACATTCCTGAAGCTTCTTGAAAGAGTTGGCAATCAATGAGGGGTTGGACAGCAGTCCAGTGAGCGCTTCCTTGGCAGCCTGGTAGAGGGGCTTGGCTAGGACCCCAAAGTTGGGAATCCAATGCCTGAAATACCCTACCAGTCCCAGGAAGGACAACATCTCTTCCGCATCCTGAGGAGGCTGGAGAGCTTCAGTGAGGCTTATTCTATCTGCCGTGAGGCTTTGTGTAGTGGGTGTGAGGAGTATGCTTAGGTAAGAGACAGAAGGGGTGAAAAGTTGAGCCTTGGCCGGGGTAACCCAATCACTTCAGTTGCCAAGAAAATTTAAAAGTGTAGCAGCAAGGGAGCTCTCCCAGGAGGGGCTACATAGCAATAAGTCATCTACATATTGCAATAGTGTGCGGTGGGTGAGGGGACAGAGGCTAACATCCTGTGTCAGTGCCTGTCCGAAAAAATGGGGCTATCTCAGAACCCTTGAGGCAGAACAGTCCAAGTCAGCTGGGACGAAATATGAGTGTCTGTATCTTCCCATGTAAAGGGAAATATCACTTTTCAGATTCCACGAAAACAGTGTTAGCAAACTGCTTCATGAAGAGAAAGGTGTAACTCTGTGAGATGAATTCACACATCACAAAGCAGTTTCTCAGAAAGCTTCTTTCTCGTTTTTTTTCAGAGGATACTTCCTTTGTCACCATAAACTTCATGGTGCTAAGAAATATTCCATTGCAGATTTCAAGAAAACAGTGTTAGGG
>NW_016838109.1:0-625 GCF_001698545.2 Rhinopithecus bieti | reverse complement strand
AAGGTGTCCGGGCGGTGGGTCCTGACTAGGAGATGCCGGGAAAGGTCTCTGGGTCCTTGAGGGTGGTGTACCCCAGGGCATGGGAGGGCCAGGGCACGGGGCTGCAGTCTCAGACTGGGCTGAAGCAGTGTACTTGTCCCAGGGGCTGCTGCTGTGGATGCTGCTGAGCTTGGGCCGGGCACAGGCATCCAGGGAGCCGCTGCGGCCACTGTGTCGCCCCGTCAATGCCACCCTGGCTGCCGAGAAGGAGGCCTGCCCCGTGTGCATCACCGTCAACACCACCATCTGTGCCGGCTACTGCCCCACCATGGTGAGCTGCCCCAGGCCAGGGCCAGGTGCTGCCACCTCAGGGCCGGGTTCACAGAGGCAGCGGGGAAGGAAGGGTGGTCTGCCTGTCTGGTGAGGGGCTGGGGAATGGGGTGTGGGAGGGCAGGAACAGAGGGCTTCCTGGACTCCTGAGTCTGGGACCTTTGGGGAGAGCTTGGGAGCTCAGCTGAGGCGCTGGCCCCAGGCACATGCTCACTCCGCTATCCACATGTCCTCCAGATGCGGGTGCTGCAGGTGGCCCTGCCGGCCCTGCCCCAGGTGGTATGCACCTACCGCGAGGTGCGCTTCGAGTCCATCC
>NW_016838108.1:0-1099 GCF_001698545.2 Rhinopithecus bieti | reverse complement strand
TGCTGTTAGGAGGGCAGCACTCACCTCATTGCTCTCCAGCTCCTGAACAAAGAAGGCCTCCCCGCTGTCCCCGAGCTTCATGTGCAAGTCCACAGGCTCCCCATTGATCTCAATGTCTACCTGCAAATGGAGAGCGGTGGTAGGGACATGGGCCCTCACACCCATGCTTCCAACCACAGGTCTCCCTGCTGGTCCTCCGGTGGCTCTTTGCCACCCCAAACACCGTACTTGCTGGGGCTTCCTCCCCCCGGACCTCAAGTGCCTGGCTGCTCCCGATGATGGGGGGGCTCTGCTGCTTCTCCCCTTCCTCAGAGAGGCCTTCGCTGAGCTCCCTACCCATCTCTCCCTCACTCATACTGCCCCACTGTCTGAGCTTCATTGCACTTGTCACTGTCTCGGTCTCCTTGTGTATTGCCTGGTTTCCAAGTTCTTCCCTCTCTCACATCCACAGGAATAGGGACGTGATCTCTCTTGTGATCGCTGTGTCCCCAGCCCCCAGGTTATCGGCTGCGTGAACAATGGTGGGAATTTCAGTGTACTGGCCCTTTGTGGAGTGTCTTCTATAGATTATCTCATTTAATCTTTGCAACCCCTTGCAGTAGCTCCTATCATTACCTCCACTTTATAGATAAGGAAACTGAGGCTGTGGGGGTTTAAGTAATTCGCTGGGAGGTAGCCTCACAGCAAGCAAGCCTATGAACCTAAAAAGGCTGAGTGTACAACCCAAGCTATTACCCTCTTAGATATTCTGTTTCCCGTAGGCTATGCTTTTCTATTAGGATCCTGGAAACGTCACAGTTGCCTCAGTGTGAATCTTGATTCACACCCTAGACTTTGCTGCTAACAAAAATCTCTGCTGTGCTTGCCTGAGCCCAGTGAAGGTGGAATGGATTTATTTATTTTTATTTTATTTATTTATTGTATTTTTTGAGATGGAGTTTTGCTCTTGTCGCCCGGGCTAGAGTGCAATGGTGTAATCTTGGTTCACCGCAATCTCTGCCTCCCGGATTCAAGCAATTCTCCTGCCTCGGCCTCCCGAGTGGCTGGGATTACAGGAGCCCACCACCACACCCGGCTATTTTTTGTATTTTTAATAGAG
>NW_016838107.1:0-1209 GCF_001698545.2 Rhinopithecus bieti | reverse complement strand
TTTGAATACTGACCTTATACTAGAAAACTGATATACTCTTATAAATTGAGTAAATTATCTTTAGTTCTTTTGGATTCTTTTCATGCTCAGTAGTGTCATCCATTAATCACAGAAGTTTGGTTTCCAACTGGCCAATCCTCATTCCTTTCATTTATTCCTCTTTGCATTACAACATTTACCACTACCTCTAGTATAAAGAGTAGTAGAAATACTTGTAGCAGAAACTCTAGGTTAAGTCCCAAGTTCAAACTTCTACTTTCAATATTGAAAATATTTAGAAGGCATATCTGATACAGGTTTTGCATACATATCTTTTATCTAGTTTGATCACATTTTTTTCACGTTATTTTATTTTAGAATAATTTTACATTTAAAAGAAAATTGATGCAATGTTCAAGAACATTCTTTTATGTCCCATAATCTATTCACCCTGTTATTAACATCTTACCTTGGTAAGGTTTCCTAAAGCTAATGAACCAACAGTGATATGCAAACATCCTTTGTTTATTAACAAACATACTTTATTCACATTTATCTCCTTGTCACGAAAATTTATTTTCTGTCCCAGGATCCCCTGAGGATACTCCATTACATTTATTCACCATGTCTCTTTCAATGCCCTTTGGCTGTGCCAGTTCACTGAGACTTCTCTTGCTTTTGAAAACACTGACAGTTTGGAGATGTATGGTCAGGTATTTTGGTAAATAGCCTTTGATTGGGAATTACCTGATTTTTTTATTTATGATTTGATGTAGGTTATGTTTTCTTGGAAGATGAACAGAGAAGTGAAGTGCCATTCTTATCATATCATACCGACGGCACAGAGTACCGACACAATTTGTCATTAATGATGTTAATTTGATCACCATGGTGAGGTAGAGATTTTCAGTTTTCTTCAGGATAAAGTCACATTATTTTTCTCCCTGGGTCATACTGTCATCTTGGGAAGGATAGAAGACCCAGGAGCAGCCAGTAGTCAGATGAGGCCTCTGAGGGAAAACTGCAGAGACTTCTTGCCCACAAAGAGGAGGATCCACAGAAACCAGCTCCCCACCTGTTGTCATCCCCGGGAGGCCCAGGGGCATGGTGACCCACAGGGGTGTCCCCTGACATCTTAGGGGGGAGAAAGAGGACAAGGCTGTGCTCTGGTGAGTCTCAGTTCAGATCATGAGAGCAGAAGATCATGACAGGGGCCTTCCAGGCATCCCC
>NW_016838106.1:0-770 GCF_001698545.2 Rhinopithecus bieti | reverse complement strand
TGAGCTAGGATGTGCCTATTAAGGAGGGAATGACGTACAAAGGCTTTTCCACAAATACTGCGTTCACATTGTTTTTATCCAGTAGAAATATTCTCATTCAGATCAAGATCTGGAATTTGGCTGACAACTTGTCCATCATACTGACTACTTTCTTTGCTTTCACACAGTCTGTGTAGATATGATTTCTGTTAAAAAAAGATAGGCACATTATTATTGGTTGGTTTAATAATTTTTTACTTATTAATAAGTCTTGGACTTACACTGCTACCAATACCAGGGAAAATGCATTTTTTTTTTTTTGCCATGACTGAATTATTTGAAAGTAAATGGGTTACTACTGAAAACACAGCTACCACCTGCATGGCTTTGATCAAATTAGTAACATTCATATACACAATTTTGTAGTACTATTTTCAAGTAAACGGTTTTCCAAACACTGACTGCTACACTGAAGTACATTACATTTTGGGTGAAATTTTTCTAAAAAGAAATGAATTTCAAGTGACTCTTCTTTTGGTTGCTTGTTTTTAAATTCATGACAAGCTAAGATTCCTTCAGAGGACTTCATTTCCTCTTCTCAGTGCAAATTATCTTATATCTTTCCCAGGTTTTTCAAAGTGATCTTCAATATTCTGGTCTTTCCATTTGTTTCCTAAAATGCAGACCCACAAAATTATCACAAATTATTACAAACTATAAAAACATTACTAGATTTAATGTTCATTGTACACAGTGCCCATGCCTGATTACTTCACCAAATCATTCCCTTG
>NW_016838105.1:0-769 GCF_001698545.2 Rhinopithecus bieti | reverse complement strand
CTAGGTATTGATGGAACATATCTCAAAATAATAAGAGCTACTTGTGACAAGCCCATAGCTAATATCATACTGAATGGGCAAAACTGGAAGCATTCCCTTTGATAACCAGCACAAGATAAGGATGTCTTCTCTCACCACTCCTATTCAACATAGTGGTGGAAGTTCTGGCCAGGGCAATCAGGCAAGAGAAAGAAATAAAGGGTATTCAATTAGGAAAAGAGGAAGTCAAATTGTCCCTGTTTGCAGATGACATAATTGTATATTTAGAAAACCCCATCATCTCAGCCCAAAATCTTCTTAAGCTGATAAGCAACTTCAGCAAAGTCTCAAGATACAAAATAAACATGCAAAATCACAAGCATTCCTATACACCAATAACAGACAACAGAGAGCCAAATCATGAGTGAACTCCCATTCACAATTGCTACAAAGAGAATAAAATACCTAGGAATCCAACTTACAAGGGATGTGAAGGACCTCTTCAAGGAGAACTACAAACCACTGCTCAACAAAATAAAAGAGGACACAAACAAATGGAAGAACATTCCATGCTCATGGATAGAAGAATCAATATCGTGAAAATGGCCATACTGCCCAAGGTAATTTATAGATTCAATGCCATTCCCATGAAGCTACCAATGACTTTCTTTACAGAATTGGAAAAAATTTCATATGGAACCAAAAAAGAGCCCTTATAGCCAAGACAATCCTAAACAAAAGAATAAAGCTGGAGGCATTATGTTGTCTGACTTCAAACTATACTACAAGG
>NW_016838104.1:0-3025 GCF_001698545.2 Rhinopithecus bieti | reverse complement strand
TCGGGAGGCTGAGGCAGAAGAATTGCTTAAACCCAGGAGGCAGAGGTTGCAGTGAGCCAAGATTGCGCCACTCCAGCCTGGGCAACAGACCAAGACTCGGTCTCAAAAAAAAAAAAAAAAAAGAAAAAAGAAAATAATAAAAACCATTCTTAGCTCTGGGGCAGTAAAAGAAAAGCAGGTGGCAGGCCATATTTGGAGCATGGGCCAATCTGCTCTAAA
The DNA here is from genome assembly GCF_001698545.2 of Rhinopithecus bieti. Taxonomy (NCBI): domain Eukaryota; kingdom Metazoa; phylum Chordata; class Mammalia; order Primates; family Cercopithecidae; genus Rhinopithecus; species Rhinopithecus bieti. Next base: position 2,806 of record NW_016838104.1, on the reverse strand, counting down.
GTCTGCTGAACTAAAATAGTCATTTTCTCCCAGCCCTAGAACAAAACACATCCCCAGTTAGGGCCACCTTTCATGTTTTTAGTTTGTTTGTTTTGTTTTGTTTTTCTCTTCTATTATGATTAGGGAGCTGTTTTGGAAATTCATAGGACAATAGAATCATAACTTACATTCCATAGTTGCCATAGCTGATAACATGGACTTTTAAAGTTTTCATTTTTAAAAATTTTATTTATTTATTTATTTTTGAGATGGAGGCTCGCTCTGTAACCCAGGCTGGAGTGCAGTAGCACAATCTCAGCGCACTGCAACCTCAGCCTCCCAAGTTCAAGTGATTCTCCTGCCTCAGCCTCCCAAGTAGCTGGGATTAACAGGCATGCACCATCATGCCCAGCTAATTTTTGTATTCTTAGTAGAGACAGGGTTTTGCCCATTGCCCAGGCTGGTCTTGAACTCCTGACCTCAAGTGATCCATCTGCCTTGGCCTCCCAAAATGCTAGCATTACAGGCATGAGTCACCATGCTCAGCCTAAAGGTTTTATATTTCTGACATTTACATTATTTTTCTAACATGAAATCATTGGATATCTTGGGCTTGCTTCAAAATAATCCAGTTAGTGTGGGAGGGGAATAAGGTAGAAATATAGATAAATCAATTGACCAAGGGTTGCTACTGGTTTTTTCTTTTTTCTTTTTTTGAGATAGTCTCACTCTATCAACCAGGCTGGAGTACAGTGGCATAATCATGGCTCACTGCAGCCTTGACCTCCTGGGCTCAAGCGATCCTCTTACCTCAGCCTCCTGAGTATCTAGGACTATAGGCACTCACCACCACACCTAGCTAATTTTTTAAAAAATATTTTTTATAGGCTGGGTGCAGTGGCTCACAGTTATAATCCCAGCACTTTGGGAGGCTAAGATGGGTGGATCAATTGAACTTAGGAGTTCAAGACCAGCCTGGGCAACAATGGAAGCCTCGTCTCTGGAAAAAAAAAAAAAAAATTCAAAAATTAGCTGGGTGTGGTGGTGCGTGCCTGTAGTCCCAGCTACTTGGGAGGCTGAAGTAGGAGGATGGATTGAGCCCAGAAGGTGGAGGTTGCAGGGAGCAACCATTGCACTCCAGCCTGGGTGACAGAGCCAGACCCTAAGAAAAAAAAAATTATTTTTTGTAGATGCAGGATCTCACTATGTTGCCCAGGCTGGTCTTGAACTCCTGGTCTCAAGAAATCCTCCTGCTTTGTCCTCCCAAAGTGCTGGAATTACAGGCATGAGCCACCGTGCCTGGCCTGATATTATTGAAGTTAGGCGATAAGCACATGGAGTTCATCATAGGCATTCATTATAACGCACTCCTTTTTCGTATATTTTGGGGGTTTAGTAAAAGCTAAAACAGTTTTTTTCTGGGAAGTTAAGCAGGGGCGTGTATCCCCCAGATCTTCAATGAAGACCTACAGGGCATCTCTCCATGGTTCTAACTCCACTTTTTGCCTGTCAGGGCCCCTGGGACCTCCGCTGGCCTGAAGACGCATATCAGGATCCAAGAGGAATCTATGACCAGGTGGCAGGAGACTTGGACACTCTGGAAGCTGATTCTCTGCCCTTCGAGCTGAGGGGACATCTGGTGTGAGAGCCCTCTCAACCCCCTTGTCCTGCACCTGCAGGAATTTACACTCCACTGGTCCCTTTCATTACAGCCTGGGCCGAGCTGGTTAGGTGAGCTCCATAAAACCCAAAGGGACTCGGCTTTGTCAGGAGAGGACATGGAGGGGGTTGAGTGACAGAAGATGGTTCAGCTGGTACCAGACTAGAAACAAGGTGTATCTTGGGGTTGGCTTTAGAAACTAAACTTCTCCAAAAGGACAGGGCAGATTGTAAACAGCACCTCAAAAATGAAATTCTGCCAGGTGCGGTGGCTCACGCCTACAATCCCAGCACTTTGGAAGGCCGAGGCAGGTGGATCACCTGAGGTCAGGAGTTTGAGACCAGCCTGGCCAACATGGTGAAACTCCATTTCTACTAAAAATATAAAAAATTAGCTAGGAATAGTGGTGCATGCCTGTAGTCCCAGCTACTTGGGAGGCTGAGGCACGAGAATCGCTTGAACCCAAGAGGTGGAGGTTGCAGTGAGCCAAGATCATACCACTGCACTCCAGCCTGGGTGACAGAGCGAGATTCTGTCTCAAAAAATAAAAATAAAATAAAAATAAAAAATAAAATGCTATTCTGAGGGTCCCTATGTGCTTCATGAAGTAAAGTTTTCAGAAGTGGGAAAAGACATATTAAAAACTCTGTTCATTTTGCATTCCATGACATCTAAAATAGCTAATAATAAGTAGAATTTATGAACCCATGTTGTATCCTACCTATTTTATTATTTCCCACAGTTATCTAACACAGGAGACATAAACTATGACACATGTAAACATAAGTTTGCTCTATAAGCATTAAAGTAAACAGACAATCAAAAGAAGCTAGAGGAAAAGAATACATACTGTATGCTTTCGTTTATAGAAATTCTAAAATAGGTGAAACTAATCTATGGTGGCAGAGAGCAAAGCAGAGGTTTCCTGGGGCCATGAGAGGAGGGTTGACTGCAAAAAGGCATGGGAGAACTTTCTGAGGTGATGGAAATATTCTATATCACGATTGTGGTGGTGGTTGCATGGATGCACAGATTTGTCAAAACTCATTGAACTGTACACTTAAGATGGGTGCATTTTTATTGTACATAAATGCTGTCTCAATAAAAGTGATTTTAAAAACAGGCTTCATAATAGAAGCCCAGTAAGAGGATTCCTCCCTCCCTCCC
>NW_016838103.1:0-1495 GCF_001698545.2 Rhinopithecus bieti | reverse complement strand
TCACCCAGGCTGGAGTGCATGGGCACGATCTCGGCTCACTGCAAGCTCCTCCTCCTAGGTTCATGCCATTCTCCTGCATCAGCCTCCCGACTAGCTGGGACTACAGGCGCCTGCCACCATACCCGGCTAATTTTTTGTATTTTTAGTAGAGACGGCTTTTCACTGTGCTAACCAGGATGGTCTCAATCTCCTGACCTCATGATCTGCCGGCCTTGGTCTCCCAGAGTGCTGGAATTACAGGTGTGAGCCATCGTGCCCGGCCTATTCAGTATACTTTTGTGTTTTAATCAGTACACAGTAACTAGAGCTATTTTAATTTTCAAGGTAGACTAACTTAGTACTGGATAACAGTAATGTGCTTTGTCCTCAGTTTTTTTCACTGAAGATTGTTGTCTGATAAGAAAATTTTCTTTTATAAAAAATAAATCGAAATGTCTTTGGTAGCACTCCATTGCTGCAATTTGTCGTCAGGCACTGTGAGACAGATCGTGTTACAAATAAATATTTTAAATATTTAGTTGCATAATAGGTAATGCTGTGGAGATGGCCATCCCTTGGGGTTATAGTTTTATGGCGTGAAAGTTGCTGTGGTGCCTTACAACTTCTGCAAGTGATCTTTCTAGATTGCAATCACACATATATGCTTTACTCTTTTCTATACTCATCACTGGGGGCTCCTTCGTATAGCGAGATATTCACCTTGAAAGAATATCCCACTGAGAGGCATTACTATTCCAGAGCACTTTGGCATTGCTGAAATATAAATATTCATGGTGCAGAGATATTTTCTGGCAGCGTGTTTCATGGGAGTTACAAAGAGACAATGGTTGGATTCATACTAATTAATTTGAATGTCATATTTAGGAATCAATCATTGCCCACAGATAATCCTAATTTGCTCTTATTGAGAGTATGAGAAAATTCAGCAAAAGAAAATATTAGTTACAAGCTATTTGGTTAAGTAAAGTTGAAATATTTGCGCTTCATACCCTGGCCTATCAATATATATCAGCAGCAAGCTAATAAGAATTTAGCAACAGGTTTCTTCTGTGAGACTTATCAATTCCCTAAATCTCATTTGCCAATAGTTTGACATTTTAAATTATTTTTAGAGGGGCAAATTAGAAATCAAGGACAGGAGGGGTGGAGCAAGATGGCCGAATAGGAACTGCTCCAGTCTCCAATTTCCAGCGTGAGTGACACAGAAGACCGGTAAGTTCTGCATTTTCAACTGAGGTACTGGGGTCATCTCACTAAGGAGTGCCGGACAATCAGTGCTGGTTAGCTGCTGCAGCCTGACCAGCGAGAGCTGAAGCAGGGCGAGGCATCGCCTCACCTGGGAAGCGCAAGGGGGAAGGGAATCCCTTTTCCTAGCCAGGGGAACTGAGACACACAACACCTGGAAAACCGGGTAACTCCCACCCCAATATCGCGCTTTAAGCAAACGGGCACACCAGAAAATATATCCCTCACCTGGCCGGGACAGTCCCATGCC
>NW_016838102.1:0-260 GCF_001698545.2 Rhinopithecus bieti | reverse complement strand
AGGAAAGATGTGGAGGGTGGGGGCAGGTCAAGATGACAAGGAAATTACAGAAGACTCACATGGAAAAATTAAGCAAACAAAGGTTTTCCTTTAATCTCCCTTAAGGACACACCCAGGGTAGTACAGGAATCTGCCTGAGGGGCCGATCCAGACTTCCCTTTGTGTAAATGGAAAGAGCCCAGCCCTCCCTTCACCCTGACTCAGAGCTGCAGAGGGGCTGTGAGCTGCTTCGCCATCCTTGTCTAGAAGAGTGGCTTCCA
>NW_016838101.1:0-771 GCF_001698545.2 Rhinopithecus bieti | reverse complement strand
ATCTGCAGAGGTTCTGCTGCCTTTTTGTTGTTGTTGCTGTTTTTTTTAGCTGTGTCCTGTCCCCAGAGGTGGAGTCTACAGAGACAGGCAGGCTTCCTTGAGCTGCTGTGAGCTCCACCCAGTTCGAGCTTCCCAGCAGCTTTGTTTATCTACTTAAGCCTCAGCAATGGTGGGCACCCCTCCCCAGCCTCGCTGCTGCCTTGCGGTTAGATCGCAGACTGCTGTGTTAGCAATGAGGGAGGCTCCATGGGCGTGGGACCCTCCCGGCCATGTGTGGCATGTATTCTCCTGGTGTGCCCATTTGCTGAAAGCGCAATATTGGGGTGAGAGTCACCTGATTTTCCAGGTGATGTGTGTCTCAGTTCCCTTGGCTAGGAAAAGGGATTCCCTTTCACCTTGCACTTCCCAGGTGAGGCGATGCCTCGCCCTGCTGCAGCTCTCACTGGTTGGGCTGCAGCAGCTGACCAGCACCGATTGTCTGGCACTCCCCAGTGAGATGACCCCAGTACCTCAGTCGAAAATGCAGAAATCACTGGTCTTCTGTGTCGCTTGTGCTGGGAGTTGGAGACTGGAGCTGTTCCTATTCCGGCTTTGTGATTTCTGAATTCACCTCACAGAGTTACAGGATTCTTTTTATGGTGCAGTTTGGTATCCCTTTTTTTGCTGAATCTGAGAAGGGATATTTTGGATTGCAGTGAAGCCTATAGTGTCAAAGGAAATATCCTCAGATTAAAACTAGAAAGAAGGTTTCAGAGAAACTTCTTTGTGATA
>NW_016838100.1:0-1010 GCF_001698545.2 Rhinopithecus bieti | reverse complement strand
AGTAACTGGGATTACAGGTGCCCGCCACCATACCTGGCTAATTTTTATATTTTAGTAGAGACGGGGTTTCACCATGTTGCCCAGGCTGGTCTTGAACTCCTGACCTCAGGTGATCCACCTGCCTCGGCCTCCTGAAGTGCTGGGATTACAGGCGTGAGCCACCGCACCCAGCCTACTTACACTTTTAGTTTAGTCTGAGAAAATATATATTACGCACATTTGGTTTTTTTAAATTTTGTATAAAGTTATGGGGCACAATTGTAATTTTGTTACATGGATAGTTTGCTGCATGGAGTGAAGTCAGGGCTTTTTGAATATCCATCACTGGAATAATATGCATTGCACCCATTAGTAATTTTGCATCTTGCACCCCCAACCCTTCCAAGTCTCCATCTTTTCACACGCTACGTCCAAGTGTACACATTATTTAGCTCCCACTTATGAGAATGTGGGGTGTTTGTCTTTCTGTGTCTCAGTTGTTTCATTTAAGGTAATGGCCTCCAGTTCCATCCATGTTGCTGCAATAAACATGATTTCATTTGAAAATACACATATATGTACACATAGAATTTTTAATATTATCTTTAAAATTTTTACTTCTTTCTGGTTATTTCCTCAAGGTCATCCATATATCTCCTGCAGCTGAATCTCTCGGTACACCTCTGCAACCCTCTGTACCTCAATCTAAATTTTTATTTTTATTTATTTATTTATTGAGACGGAGTCTCACTCTGTGTCGCTGAGGCTGGAGTGCAGTGTCGCAATCTCGGCTCACTGCAACCTCTGCCTCCCGGGCTCAAGCAATTCTCGTGCCTCAGCCTCCCGAGTATCTGTGACTACAGGCGTGCGGTACCATGCCCGACTAATTTTTGTATTTTTAGTAGAGATGGGGTTTCACCCATGTTGGCCAGACTGGTCTCAAGCTCCCGATCTCAAGTGATCCAATCAACTCAGCCTCCCAAAGTGCTGGGATTACAGTCATGAGCCACCGGCCCAACCCCACTCCAAAT
>NW_016838099.1:0-772 GCF_001698545.2 Rhinopithecus bieti | reverse complement strand
CCGTGTGTGAATGCAACTCAAAGTGTTACATGCTTCCCTTCAGTGATCAGTTTGCTATCACAGTTTTCTGGAAATCTGCAATGGGATAATTCTTAGCGCAACGAATCTTACGGTGACAAAGGAAATATCCTTAGATGAAAACCAGAAAGAAGCTTTTTTAGAAACTTCTTGGTGATGTGTGAATTCATCTCACAGAGTTACACTTATGTTTTGTAGATCAGTCCATTAACACTGTCTTTGAGGAACCTGAGAAGGTCTTCTTTCGATCGTATTGAGGCCTACACTGATAAAGCAAATATCATCAGTTCAAAATGTGAAAGAAGCTTTCTGAGAAACTTCTTTTTGATCTGTGAATTCATCTCACAGAGTTACAACTTAGACCTCAGGAAGCAGTTTGTTAACACTCTTTTCATGAATCTGCAAAGTGGTATTTGGGAGCCCATAGGGGCCCATCGTGACAAAGGAAATATCCTCAGATAATAACTAGAGAGAATCTGAGATCTTGGGGCCCTTGCCGGGGGTAGTGGAGAATGAACAGATACAAGAGACAAAGACAAACAGAGAACATGGCGGCCGCACTTAGAGCCTCCGCCTCACTTTATTTATACTCTATAAATCCCACCTCAGCAAAAATAACACAGTGCAAAAGAAACTTTCTGCACCCATATATAACTTACTGCTTAGTTCTTTGTTTCTAAGTTCTTTCTTATTTTCTCTGCTTTCTTGGCGCCTACTAGAGTTCATTAAAAGTTCAACTAAAGATAGTATCCTT
>NW_016838098.1:0-313 GCF_001698545.2 Rhinopithecus bieti | reverse complement strand
GTTTCTCAGAAAGCTTCTCTTTAGTTATTATGTGAGGATATTTCCTTTTTCACCATAGCCCTCAATGAGCTCCCAAATATACCTCTGCAGAATATATGACAACAGTGTTAGCAAACTGTTCCAAGAAGGGAAAGATGGAACTCTGTGTGATGAAGTCACACTTCAGAAAGCAATCTCTCAGAAAGCTTCTCTCTAGTTATTATGTGAGGATATTTCCTTTTTCACCATGGCACCCTATGGGCTCCCAAATATCACTTCCCAGATTCCACGAAAAGAGTGTTAGCAAACTGCTTGCTGAAATCTAAGTTATAAA
>NW_016838097.1:0-1360 GCF_001698545.2 Rhinopithecus bieti | reverse complement strand
TCAGTTCAAAACGTGAAAAAAGTATTCTGGGAAACTTCTTTGTGTTCTGTGAATTCATCTCACAAAGTTACAATTTAGTCCTCATGAAGCAGTTTGCTAACAGTCTTTTCGTGGAATCTGCAAAGTGATATTTGGGAGCCCTTTGGGGCCCATTGTGAAAAAGGAAATCTCCTCAGATAATAACTATAGAGAAGCTTTCTGAGAGACTGCTTTCTGATGTGTGACTTCATCACACGGGGTTTCACCCCTCCCTTCTTTGAACAGTTAGCTTACACTGTTGTTGTGGATTCTGCAAACTGATATTTGGGAGCTCATTGAGGACTATGGTGAAAAGGAAATGTCTTCAGATAAAACTGGAAAGAAGCCATCTGGGGAAATGCACTTCGATGTATGAATCCAACTCGCAAAGTTACACGTTTCTCTTCAGTGATCAGTTTGCCAACACAGTATACTTGAAATCTGCAATGGGATACCTCTTATTGCAATGAAACGTATGGTGAAAATGGAAATATCCTCAGATGAAAACTAGAAGGAAGATTTCTTAGAAACTTCTTGGTGATGTGTGAATTCATCTCACAGAGTTAAACTTATATTTCCTGGAACAGTCCATTGACACTGTCTTTGAGGAAACTGAGAAGGGCTAGTTTCCATCGCATTGAGGCCTACGCTGATAAAGGAAATATCATCAGTTCAAAACGTGTAAGAAACTTTCTGAGAAACTTCTTTGAGATATGTAAAATCATCACACAGAGTTCCAACTTAGTCCTCATGAAGCAGTTTGCTAACAGTATTTTCGTGGAATTTCCAAAGTGATATTTGAGAGCCCATGGACGCCCATTATGAAAAAGGAAATATCCTGAGAGTATAACTAGAGAGAAGCTTTCTGAGAGATTGCTTTCGGATGTGTGACTTCATCACACAGAGTTCCACTCTTCTCTTCTTGTAACAGTTTGCTAACACTGTTGTCGTGGATTCTGGAAAGTGATGTTTGGGTGCTCATTGAGGGCTATGGTCAAAAAGGAAATATCCTCAGAAAAAAAGTGGAAAGAAGCCTTCTGAGAAACTGCATTGCGATGTGTGAATGCAACTCACAGAGTTACACGTTTCTCTTCAGGAATCAGTTTCCTTACACAGTTTTATTGAAAACTGCTATAGGATGCTTCTTAGCGTAATGAAGCTAATGGTGAGAAAGGAGATATCCTCAGTGGAAAACTAGAAAGAAGCTTTCTTAGAAACTTCTTGGTGATGTGTGAGTTCATCTCACAGAGTTACACTTATGTTTCCTGAAGCAGTTCATTAACACTGTCTTTGAGGAGACGGGGAAGGGCTATATTGGATCACACTGAGGCCTACGCTGATA
>NW_016838096.1:0-606 GCF_001698545.2 Rhinopithecus bieti | reverse complement strand
AGAGGGTAGGAGCTGGTTTTCTCAGTGTTTGGAACTTCCCTCTCCATCTGACAGTTTCCCAGAGAACCTCACTAATTTAGAGTCCTGTGCCTACCAGACAAATCTCCAAATATACACCTTGTAAAAAGTTGTAATATAAAGCTAGTCTCACAGGCACAAAATGCAGATCACCACTTCCAGGCATAAGATGTCTTCAACCATAGTCACCAGGATCAGAGTCCTGAGGAAGCTCAGTGGTGACTTGTGGGTCTTCTCCAATCAGACTCAGGACAGGAAACTACGTTTAATTCCCTGATTAGAAAAGGCTTTGGAGATTCTAATTCCAGCCAAGAGAGAGGCTGGGCCAGAGTTAGTGTTATATAGATCCTTTCAGGTTTCACGTCTGACTCTTCTCCTGATATTAAAGTGTGCAAAGCTGTATCAACACTCATCTCTTGCACCTTTTGCTGTCAATCCATTTTCATTCTTTTTAGTTCTCACTTTTTCAGTTTTTTTCTGCTGCATGAAAAAGAAAGATGTGGTTGATATGGTCTACATTCCAGGGCTCAAGTTTTTTTGCTGGAGCTCAGGTGGGGCTTAGGCTGTGGCTCCTGCAGCCGCATAGGA
>NW_016838095.1:0-1008 GCF_001698545.2 Rhinopithecus bieti | reverse complement strand
ATTCTTTAAGTTCTAAGGTACATGTGAACAACCTGCAGGTTTCTTACATATGTATATGCAGGGGCCATTGAAAATAATATGCTGAGAATGGATAAGGCTCAAGGACAGTATCTCTAGCTAGTTGCACTTTCCATGAACTTCAGTAGTCAAGGATACTATCTCTAGTTGAACTTTTAATGAACTCTAGTAGGCGCCAAAAGGCAGACAAAATAAGAAAGAACTTAGAAACAAAGAACTAAGCAGTAGGTTATATTTGGGTGCAGAAAGTTTGTTTTGTATTATGTCATTTTGCTGACGTGGGATTTGTGGGGTATAAATAAAGTGAGGCGGAGGCCCTAGGCGCGGCCGCCATGTTCTCTGTTTGTCTTTGTCTTTTGTGTCTATGTCTGTTCATTCTCCACTACCCCCGGCACGGGCCCCAAGATGTATACATGTGCCATGATGGTGTGTTGCACCCATTAACTCGTCATTTACATTATAGGTATATCTCCTAATGCTATCCCACCCCCCCTTCCCACAATAGGCCCCAGTGTGTGATATTCCCCTTCCTGAGTCCAAATGATTTCATTGTCCAATTACCACCTATGAGTGAGAACACGTGGTGTTTGGTTTTCTGTTCTTGTGATAGTTTGCTAAGAATGATGGTTTCCAGCTGCATCCATGTCCCTACAAAGGACGCAAACTCATCCTTTTTTATGGCTGCATGGTATTCCATGGTATATATGTGCCACATTTTCTTAATCCAGTCTGTCACTGATGGACATTTGGGTTGATTCCAAGTCTTTGCTGTTGTGAATAGTTCCTCAATAAACATACGTGTGCATGTGTCCTTATAGCAGCATGATTTATAATCCTTTGGGTATATACCCAGGAAAGGAACGGCTGGGTCAAATGGTATTTCTAGTTCTAGATCCTTGAGGAATCTCACACTGTCTTCCACAATGGTTGAACTAGTATGCAGTCTCACCAACAGTGTAAAAGTGTTCCTATTTCTCCACATCCTCTCCA
>NW_016838094.1:0-1847 GCF_001698545.2 Rhinopithecus bieti | reverse complement strand
ACTCCCTGAGTGGAATGCACATCATCACCAAGCAGTTTCTTAGAAAGCTTCTCTCCAATTTTGTCTGAATCTATTTCCTATTTGACCATAGGACCTAATGTGATCCCAAATATCCCTTCCTGGATCCATCCACGAGGGAGTTTCCAAGCTGCGTAACGTAAAGAAAGCTTCTTCTATGTGGGAAGAATAAACATAGAAAATGCAGATTCACAGAAAGCTTCTTTCCAGTTTTCTCTGAAGATATTTCCTTTTTCACCATAGTCCTGAGTGTGCTCCCGAAAGTCCCTTCATGCATCCTTCCATGACTGCTCTCAAGCTGTGTAATGTAAGGAAACATTTATCTCTGTGAGATGATTACACATATCACAGAGTACTTTCCTAGGAAGCTTCTTTCCAGGTTTTGTCTGAGGCTATTTCCCTTTTCATCATCGGCATCAACATGCTCCCGAATATCACTTTGAACCTGTTTCTCCAAAAGGGTTTCCCCGACGCTGTATGAGAATAGAGGTATAACACTGTGCGTGGAATGCACACGGTACAAAGCAGTTCGTCGGAAACCTTCTCTCAAGGCTCGTTCTGAACATATATCCTTTTTCACCGTAAGCCTCAAAGTGCTCCTGAATATCCCATCACACGCTAAACATACACAGGGTTATAAAACTACTCAACATAAAGAGAGACTTAACTAAGCGAGAGGAATTAAGACGACACAGAGTAGTTTCACAGAAAGCTTCCTTCTGGATTCTACCTGAAGATATTTCTTTCTCCATGTTCTAAGGATCATTCCCAAATGTCCTTCCTCAGATTCCACAAAAACTGTGATTTCAATCTGCACAATCCAAAGAACGGTTTAAATCTAGGAGACGAATACACACTTCACAAAGCAGTTGCTCAGAAAGTTACTCTGCAGGTTTCAACGGAAGATGTTTCCTTGCTTAACTTGCTCACAGAAATCGGAAGATGTTTCCTTGCTCACAGATAACTCTGTTAGCAAACTGATCACTGAAGAGAAACGTGGAACTCTGTGAGTTGCATTCACACATCGCAATGCAGTTTCTCAGAAGGCTTCTTTCCAATTTTATCTGAGGATATTTCCTTTTCACAATAGCCCTCAGTGAGCTACCAAATATCACTTTGCGGAATCCACAACACCAGTGTTGGCAAACTGTTCCAAGAAGGGAAGGGTGGAACTCTGTGTGATGAAGTCACACATCAGAAAGCAATCTCTCAGAAAGTTTCTCTGTAGTTATTATGTGAGGACATTTCCTTTTTCAACATGGGCCCCAATGGGCTACCAAATATCACTGTGCAGATTCCACGAAAATAGTGTTATCAAAGTGCTTCCTGAGGACTAATTTGTAACTCTGTGAGTGAATTCCCAGATCACAAAGAAGATGCTAAGAAATCTTTCACGTTTTGAACTGACGATATTACCTTTACCAGCGTAGGCCTCCAAGCATTCCAAAGTAGCCCTTCGCAGGTTCCAAAGGCATTGTTAATGGACTGCTTCTCTGACACATAAGTGTAACTCTGTGAGATGAATTCACACATCACCAAGAAATTTCTAAGAAAGCTTCTTTCTAGTTTTCTCCTGAGGATACTTCCTTTGTTGCCGCAAGCTTCATGGCTCTAAGAAGTAACCTATTGCAGAATTCAAAAAAACTGTGTTAACAAACTGATCACTGAAGAGAAACGTGAAACTCTGTGAGTTGCATTCACACATCGCAATGCAGTTTCTCAGAAGGCTTCTTTCCAGTTTTGATCTGAGGATATTTCCTTTTTCACCATAGCCTTCAGTGAGCTCCCAAGTATCTCTTTGCAGAACCCACGACTATACTTTTAGGAAA
>NW_016838093.1:0-1496 GCF_001698545.2 Rhinopithecus bieti | reverse complement strand
ACTACAGGCCATGGACAGTACGGCAACACTACCACTGATGCTCCCGTAAGTCCCCAGGGTTCTTAAGTCAGCTCATGGTGAGTGCTGCCAGGCCTGGGACTCACCCTTCAGGGCAGTGGGCACCTGTCTGGTCATGGACAGGTCCAGAATTGCTGTCAAACGGTCAAGTCCTGGAACTCGGGACCCCAGTAGCCCACTTGTTACCCTATTCCCCTCTTACCATGCAGATACCTGAAGCCGGTAAGTCTCAGAGGTTCACCCAAGGTCCTCGATGTAGTACCTGGGTATCGCTGCTGTTTATTCAGGAACCAAGGGCTATTCAGTTAGCTGGTGATGAATGCTGCCAGGGCTTGGTCATTTCTTTCAAGGCAGCGAGTTTCTTTCTGGCCCAGGGTGTGTCTAGAAATGTTGTTTAGGAGCTAGTGCCTGGAGCAGGGGCTTTACAATCCTGACCAGTGCCCTGTGCTGCTGTGGTTGAGCTGGTATTCAAGATGCAAGAAAAAAAAATGATCCTTACTATTCCATCTCCTGTCCTCAAGCGGAAGGAAGGACTCTTTCATGGAGCTGCTAGCTGTGCGGTCTGGGGCTGGAGTGGGGCGATGCCAGCACTCCCTTGGCTGCCCCAGCTGGTATCTCGGTAGATCATGTGCACCCCTCCACAGCCCCGCTGATTACTGGGATGGGAAATTTCCCTCTGGCTAGAGGTGGTTTAAATGCTCCCTTCTCAGGTGGGAGTCAGCTAAGTTTGGACTGGTTTTGCTTTCTCCTGTAAGAGACAGCGCTGAGTTCTGTGTCTCACAACTGCTGTGCTCTTGCCCTTCCAGCTTCCAGAGATGCTCTTTACAGCACACTGCCACTGCCTAGGGTAGGGAAGGGGTGGGCTCAGCGATTTCAGACTGTTTTTTCTGACTCTTCAGCGCCTCTTTCAGTGATACAACCAGGTACTATGACAGTTCCCCTGATTTGGGTTCGTATGGAGGTGTTTCGTTCTGTGTGGATAGTTGTTAAATTTGTGTCCTTGCGAGGGGGCTGATCTGTGCGGCCTTCTATTCTGCTTTTCTTGCTCCACCTCTCTCACCTTATCTTTTTTTTTTCCCCTGAAATGCCTAGGGCCAAAGAGTGTTATCCTTTCTTACCATCCTAATATGAAAAATTATTTAATGTCTCGTGCTGGATGGAAATATTAGTTTTCAATGAGAAATACTTTCAATTGTACATATCAAAGAGTAAGAAAAAAAGCATTTGGATTTTTTGTTTTTACCTCGTGGTCCAACGACTTCAAAGAATATTCTTTTATTCCAAAGATGGTATTTGGGGTATTTTTTTCTGGAAATCAGTGCTAGGTATTTAGGGATTTGGTTGGAGAAAAGAAAACTGGTTTTTGTCTATTGATATTTAGTATGTTTTCCTTTTTCATGTTATCAATGACAATGTTATGACTTAGTAAACAACAATTACAAATAACTAAAATTGTAATTGCTCCTGCATTTTATTTA
>NW_016838092.1:0-1010 GCF_001698545.2 Rhinopithecus bieti | reverse complement strand
TTTTCTAACTGTGTTATCTTGTGTTCTGCAAAGTGATGTTTAGAAGAGCATTGAAGGCTATGGTGAAAAAGGAAATATCCTCAGATCAACATTGGAAAGAAGACTTCTCAGAAACTGCATTTCGATGTGTGAATGTCAACTCACAGAGATACACGTTTCTCTTCAGTGTTCAGTTTGCTAACACAATTTTCCGGAAATCTATATTGGGATACTTCTCAACGCAATGAAGCTTGCGGTGACAAAGGAAATATCCTCAGTTGAAAACTAGAAAGAAGCTGTTTTAGAAACTTCTTGGTAATGTGTGAATTCATCTCACAGAGTTACACTTATGTTTCATGCAGCAGTCCATTATCACTGTTTTTGAGGAACCTGAGAAGGACTTCTTTGGATCGCTTTGAGGCCTATGCTGATAAAGGAAATATCATCGGTTCCAAAAGTGAAAGAAGATTTCTGAGAGACTTCTTCGTGATTTGTGAATTCCTTTCACAGAGTTACAGCTGAGTTCTCATGAAGCAGTTTGCTAACATTCTTTTCGTGGAATCTGCAAAGTGAGAATTGGGAGCCCATCGGGGCCCATGGTGAAAAAGGAAATATCCTCAGTTAATAAATGGAGAGAAGCTTACTGAGAGATTGCTTTCTGATGTGTGACTTCATCACACAGACTTCCACCCTTCCCTTCTTGGAACAGTTTGCTAACTCTGTTATCTTGTGTTCGGCAATGAGATATTTAGGAGCGCATTGAATGCTATGGTGAAAAAGGAAATATCCTCAGATCAAAACTGGAAAGAAGCCTTCTGAGAAACTGCATTTTGATGTGTGAATACAACTCCTAGTGTTACACGTTTCTCTTCAGTGTTCAGTGTGCTAACACAGTTTTCGGGAAATCTTCAATTTGATACTTGTGAATGCAGTGCAGCTTTCGGTGATAAAGGAAATATCCTCAGATGAAAACTATAACGAAGCTTTGTTAGAAACCTCTTTGTGATGTGTGTTTTCATCTCAGAGAGTTA
>NW_016838091.1:0-313 GCF_001698545.2 Rhinopithecus bieti | reverse complement strand
CCTGTGTCTTCTCCAGATGCACCAGGAGCCGTTAGTGTTCAGAGGCTATCTAGGCCGATGGTTCTCAAGGTGTGCAGGCATCACAGTCACCCGGAGGCCTGTCCGTATAGCTTGCTGGCCCTGCCCCCAGAGCTTCCGGCTCCACAGGCCTGGGGCAGGCCCTAGAACTCCCACTTGCCACAAGCTCCTAGGTGACATGGATGCTGCTCTGCTGGTCCAGGCACCACACTGTGAGAAGCATGGCTGTAACATACTGGCCCATTTTCCTTCTGTGAATCTGAGGCCAAGACTGGAGCCAGTCTCCCGGGTCTCC
>NW_016838090.1:0-1208 GCF_001698545.2 Rhinopithecus bieti | reverse complement strand
TGGGAGCAGGGGTGTTCCTTGACTTTATACACCTTGGGGATGGGAGTGGGGCTCCCTGCGTGGGTTGACAAGGCATTGCTTTCCCCTACCCCACCTCTGTCCCAGCCCTGCAAGTCCAGTCCTTGGGGTCTAGGAGGGAAGAAGCCCCTGGCTGTGTGGCCTTGGGCTGGACCCTGGCTCTCTCTGGCTCTGAGTTTCTGGGAAAGTCGGTGGTGTTGGAACTCCGGATTCATTCCTCAGGGTTGCAGCACTGTCTGTGGAAGCCATGGAGCAAGGTGAGGGTGAGGAGAGGAGAGACTTGGAGTTTGGGTTTCAGCAGAGGGATCAGCAGCATGAGGGGTCACCTGTGTGTAGAGGAAAGGGAGTGAAGGCAAGGAGTGAGGAATGAGCCTGAGTGCACCCAGGATGGTGCTGCGTCTCCTCCCACATCCACCTGGCCCTAGTGGAGGGAGAAGAAAGGCCACAAGGCAAAGGGGAAACTGAGTTGGGTCCACACATGTCCTTCCAGGACCTGGAGGTGCCACTGTCTGGCCATGATGCGGTGGGAAGTTGGGGAAGGAAGATTCCCTCCCCACACCTCCTGTTCTCTGTCCCAGGTCTCCTGGCGCCCTGTGCACCTAAGTTGAGTGTCAGCCCCCAGCAGCATTTCTAGGGTTGGTGGGAGGCAGCTGGGAATAGGCTAGGGATAGGTGGAGCCTGCTTGGGGGTCTGCTTGACTGCTTGGGCCACTGCCCACGGTAGTGGGGAGCTTTTCTGGCACACTGACTGCACCACCCAGGGCTGCCAACGACAGCCCCCTGGGGAGTGTTTGCAGAAGGCCTTGACAGTGGGGGCGGTGGACTCCACCAAGAACAAACACCTGGGGTGGGGTCAGGGAGAACCGCCCTCCACTTACCTGTCTGGAGTGTCCTCAGTACCGCACTGTGCGAGTCTACACTCCCAGGCTGAACACCCTGAGGGAGGCCCTCCACTTTAGCACCTTGACAAGAAGGGCAGGGACACTGGGATCAGGCCCAGACCCCTGCCCCCAAATTCTGCAACCCCAGCTGGGGGCTGAGGAGATGCTGTGCTTGGGTGGGGGAAACAGGGGTGTAAAGGGACCTGCTCACCCCTCAGCTTGGCTCAAAGGCTCAAGGCGTCAAAGGCTCAGCCTGCCCCTCAAGAAGGAGCCAGAGCCCAGCCAGACACGCACCAGGACAAGGGTGAAT
>NW_016838089.1:0-815 GCF_001698545.2 Rhinopithecus bieti | reverse complement strand
ATGTGGGATGGAATTGAATGGAATAGCATGGAATGGAATAGAATTGAATATGGAACGGAAAAGAATATGGAATGGAATAGAATGGAATGCAATGGAATGTGGTATGGAATGGAATATGGAATGGAAGGGAATATGGTATGGAATGGAATATGGAAAGCAATGGAATATGTAATTGAATAGAATATGGAATGGAATTAAACGGAACGGAATGGAATTGAATGGAATATGGAATGGAATGGAATGCAACGGACTGGAATGGAATATGGAATGGAATGGAATATGGAATATAATGGAATGTGGAATAGAATGGAATATGGAATGGAATGGAATGGATTATGGAATAGAGTGGAATCGAATATGGAATGGAATGGAATGGAATATGGAATGGAATGGAATATGGAATGGAATGGAATATGGAATGGAATGGAATATGGAAAGGAATGGAATGATATATGGAATGGAATGGAATATGCAATGGAATGGAATAATTAATAGAGCGGAATCCAAAATGGAATGGAATGGAATGGAATGGAACAGAATGAACGGAATGGAATGGAATGGAATATGGAATGGAATGCAATATGGAACGAAATGGAAAGAACGGAATGGAATGGATTGGAATGGAATGGAACATGGAATGTAATGGAAATTGGAATGGAATAGAATATGGAAGGGAATGGTACGGAATTGAATGGAATGGAATATGGAATTGAATGGAATATGGAATGAAATGGAATGAAATGGAATATGTAATGGAAAGTAATGGAATATGGAATGGAATGTAATATGGAATGGAATGGAATATGGAATGGAAT
>NW_016838088.1:0-1206 GCF_001698545.2 Rhinopithecus bieti | reverse complement strand
CCCTAGCACCCCACCTACCAACTGGCCCAGTGTGTGATGTTTCCCTCCCTATGTCCATGTGTTCTCATTGCTCAACTCCTACTTATGAGTGAGAACATGGGTGTCCGGTTTTCTGTCCCTGTGTTACTTTGCTGAGAATGATGGTATCTATCTTTATCCATGTACCTGCAAAGGACATGAACTCATCCTTTTTTATGGCTGTATAGTATTCCATGGTGTATATGTGCCACATTTTCTTTATCCAGTCTATCATTGATGGACATTTGGGTTGGTTCCAAGTCTTTGCTATTGTGAACAGTGCTGCAATAAACATACATGTGCATGTGTCTTTATAGTAGAAAGATTTATAATCCTTTAGGTATATACCCAATTATGGGATTGGGTCAAATTGTATTTCTGGTTCTAGATCCTTGAGGAATTGCCACACTGTCTTCCACAATGGTTGAACTAATTTACACTACCACCAACAGTGTAAAAGTGTTTCCATTTCTCCACAATATCTCCAGCATCTGTTGTTTCCTTTTAATGATTGCCATTCTAACTGGTGTGAGACGGTATCTCATTGTAGTTTTGATTTGCATTTCTTTAACGACCAGTGATGATGAGCTTTTTTTATGTTTGTTGGCCACATAGATGTCTTCTTTTGAGAAGTGTCTGTTCATATCCTTGCCCATTTTTTGATGGAGTTGTTTGGTTTTTTCTTGTAAATTTGTTTAAGTTCCTTGCAGATTATGGATGTTAGCCCTTTGTCAGATGGGTAGATTGCAACAATTTTCTCCCATTCTGTAGGTTGCCAGTTCACTCTGATGATAGTTTCTTTTGCTGTGCATAAGCTCTTTAGTTTAATTAGATCCCATTTGTCAGTTTTGGCTTTTGTTGCCATTGCTTTTGGTGTTTTCATCATGAAGTTTTTGATCATGCCTATGTCCTGAATGGTATTGTCTAGGTTATCTTCTAGGGTTTTTATGGTGTTAGGTCTTATGTTTAAGTCTTGAATCCATCTTTAGTTAATTTTATATAAGGTGTAAGGAAGAGATCCAGTTTCAGTTTTCTGCATATGGTTAGCCAGTTTTCCCAACACCATTTATTAAATGGGGAATCCTTTCCCTATTGCTTGTTTTGTCAGGTTTGCCAAAGATCAGTTGGTTCTGGATGTGTGGTGTTATTTCTGAGGCATCTATTCTGTTCCATTGGTGTATATATCTG
>NW_016838087.1:0-4022 GCF_001698545.2 Rhinopithecus bieti | reverse complement strand
ACAAGGTTGGGTGGGCTGTGTCTTTAGGATGGGCCCAAACCCTCCAGGGTGATCGCCTGCACAACTCACCTCGTTGTGAAACGGACTATCTCAGTGTCTTAGCCAACATTTTTGTTGTGACATGCTCTGAGGTGTGTGACTCTTTCCAAGCCAGGAAGCTTTTCCAGGGATTTCTTCAAGTAGACAGCATTCGGTGCACTCTTCAGCATTGCAGATTCCGAGAAATACGACTCTGGAGCCTGTCACCCTCGAGAAACCTAACGGGGCTTCCTTAATTCCATATCGCCCTGGGTCTGTGGAGCAGTACTTGAGCTCCCAGTGCTCTAAGGCTCTGCAGCCCTAGGCCTTGATGGGAGTGATTCCTCAGTGTTCTTCCACCTCTTTCTGATGGTCCTTGTGCCTTGCAGGGGTCTAGAGAGGACGAGTAGTAGGCTTCTCCTTTATTGCAATTCAGGATGCGGGGTACGAGAGGATTCCCTCTCTCCTCCAAAGGAATAAGCTTTTGGCCTGCACACATCCCTGAGAAGCAAAGTGTCTTTGCCTTCGGTCAGATATAGAGGACCGTTTTCTGCCCCATGGCCCAGAAGCCAAAGGCCTTGGCTTTCATAATCAACGGTCTAGGGAAACATGCAAAATTTCCATGTCTGTCTCCGCCTCTGCCCCCGACAGCCGGTTACCACCTGCAGCCCGCATTGCCAAATGCAGTGCCCTTTGCTCGATCCTGCCCCATCTTCCTCATGAACATTCAGTAGAGTTTCCCAGAAAGGTGCTTGGTTGTGAGCACACTTTCCAATGAGAAGCATTCTGATCTGTTTTGTTTCTCTAAGGTTTCAGGTGAAATATTTCCAGGAACTTACTGTGTTTCTAGAATGGTAGAAGGCTCTTGCTTTAGTGTTGGTTTGTTAGTTGATTTTCTCACATCCTTCACCCTATGGATAAGGAAATGGGTAGGGTCGTAGTTCTCATAGACTCCTTTCTGTTTGTGTCAAAAGTGACTTCACATGTTTCTCTCTTCTCAGAGATACTCAGCTTGATTTCTTCTGTTTTCCTTTCAGCACCGACCGAGCAAAGGCCTGGGGTGCAGGAGTGCTACCACGGTAATGGACAGAGTTATCGAGGCACATACTTCACCACTGTGACAGGAAGAACCTGCCAAGCTTGGTCATCTATGACACCACACTCTCATAGTCGGACCCCAGAAAACTACCCAAATGGGTATGTGTTTGTTCTTTACCATAAGTTAACGAAGGGCCAGTAGAAATTTCTATTAGTAGTTTCATGCTTCCACCTTAGTGTTCCGAACTGAAATTTTCTCAGATGAATTGTGCTTAGGAAAATGTCTGTGGACTATTTTTTTTGAGCAAAGTGTCTAAGAGAAGACAAATGTTAATCTGGCTATCCTTCCTCCTAGTTTAGATGAGCGGAAAGTTTTCTGGAGGCGAAGATATCACATTTAGAAAAAGTCAAGATGCCACCCATGAAACTCTTAGAGTAACCTTCCACAACACCCACTAAGGTTCTCTGCAGCCTTTTCTCATGGAAATTCTGTTAAACTAACCTGCAATTCCTGAAGTGAAGGTTCTGTTGGGCTTTTCTGTTTGGGCTTACAAGGAAAGTATATATGTATATCTATGGAGAGGTGAATCTATCTCTTTCTATATCTACGTCTTCTTCAATATGTAGAAACACAGTCAGTTCTCACCACCAGTGGTCTGAAGCAATACTGGTTGTTAGAAAGAGAATAGAAATGGCAGGAATGTAGATGAGGGTCAGCAAAGAGAGAGATGCTGGAATATAAAAGCGGTGGATAGATGGACAGAAGCCCAGGTCTGACCAACCCATGGCCAGTCTTTTGGCCGTAAGTGACTAGCAAAGACATGGACAAATGGTTTCTACATGTTGGAAAACAGACGGTAGTGGACCAAAAGAATAGTGAGTGGGGGAACAGTGAAATCAATTCCATAGATGCATTGGCTCTCTTTCTGGAGGCCCTTCATGCACTGAAGAGCAAGGTAATGGAGCCCAAATGGACTATAGCCGTCTTGCTGAATGCAGAAGAAAGATTGGAATTTGGGCCTACTCTCGTAGCTAGGATTTTATAGGCCTACTGAGAATGAGAATGGATTTGTGGATGAAAGGAGCTCCAGGGGCACACATAGTAGTCTCCTGGAATCTTTCGCTAGACATGATGCTGCATGTGCACAGAAAAAGGTTCCACAAGAAAGTAGAGAAAAGAATATATCCTGAAGAAGAGCAACTGCAATTAAACAGTGAGCTCAATGAAGAGGACAGAGCTCTCACAGCATTCTGGGCTATTAGAGTTCTGACTAGCTGGAGGAGAGACCTCACTGAACCTCTTGGGAATACAGTAGAGACTCCAAAAAGTCATACTTTAGGAGTAGAATTAGTAAATTCCTAGAACAAAGGCAGCTCCAGACAAACGCTAGCAAAGCTGAAAAGCAAGTCTCCGAGCATTAAAATGGTTTCCGAGTCAATTAACTGCCAGGAGAGGAAAACTCAATCCTGTTTATAGGTAAACAACAAAGTCAAGTGGCTCAGCTATGTGGTGTTCACAGTGTGAGTTCTAAATTTAAAACTTGACTACACATAGAGAAGCTCTTAGTGTGAACCATGACCAGGAGAAAAATCAGCCAATACAAATAGACCTAGAAATGACAGAAATGATTAGAATGGCAAAAAAGTTGACATATCAATATGATAACTGAGTTTTAGGATTAAAGAAAGCTTGAATATGGAATGAAGCGGATATCATATCAAGAGACAGTAACAGTATAGAAGAAATAATCAAATTAAAGAACTAGTATAAGAAAGTATGTCTTAAATGAAAAAATTACTGGATGAATTCCCAATCAAGTGAGATATTTCAGAAGTAAAAACTAACTGAAAAACAATTTTATACCACCTACAGAACCAGCTACACATACACACATGACACACACACACACATACACACATACCCACACATGCACAGGCTTAGAAACATGCACACACACACATACACACATGCACCTCCACAAATACTAAAAAATAATGAAATCAACTGATCCTCACAGACATGTGGGAAAATATAAAAAGATTTCCTGCATGTGGGTAGGAAGTCACAGAAGGATAGGAAGGAGAGATTGCAACAGAAACAAATACTGGAAGCAAGGATAGCTAAAAAACTTTTCAAATATGAAGAATATTTAAAAATCACAGATTCAAGAAGTGAATGAATCAGATAGGGAGTTAAAAAAAACTATAATGCACTTTTGTACATCACAGTTCGATGGTCAGAAGGCAAAGATATGATAACAAGAAACATCTAATGAGAAACCAGAGGAAAAAGAGCTGTGTCTTGATAGAATAGTGATGCAAATTGCTAATGTGTTCTCATCAGAAACACTGGAACCCAGATAACAGGGAACATCATTAAAATGATAAACTAGAAAAAGAAGAGATCAACCAAGAATGCTATATCCAGCAATAAAATGCCTCGAAGATCATCCGTGTTGGATAAATGTGTATTGTGCACTGCCCCAAATAAATAAACCAAAAACTAATAATTTGGAATCAGCAGACTCCTGTAACAGGAGATGTTACCCAAAGAAAATTAACTAGAAGAAGAATAGTACAAGAGGGGAGCTTTCTGCAGACCACGTAATGAAGAACCCAGCAAATGGCAAATGTAGATGTAAATGCAAAATATTTTATTGATCAAACTTCTGTATCTTTTTAAATGAGAGTTGACTATTTGAAGCAAGATGATAGCAATATATTTAACTTTAGCATATGTAGAGGTAAAAATTTGAACATATAGCATAAATCATGTAGGGAATAATTGGAAGTGTACCATTGTAAGTTTCTTACCTTATCCATGATGGTATGTAATATTAATGAAAGGTTGAATTTGCAGGCCCAAAGGGATATTGTAAATCCTAAAGCAATCACAAAATGGTGAATTCTGAAGGATATTCTTTTTTTTTATTTTTTATTTTATTTTATTTAATTTATTTATTTAT
>NW_016838086.1:0-4108 GCF_001698545.2 Rhinopithecus bieti | reverse complement strand
TGTGAAGAGTTTCACTAACATAGGTATGGAACACTTCCTATGTGCCAGGCCCTCCTCTAGGCACTTTATTAATTCAGTCCTCACACAACTCTGTGATGGGGCCCCGAAGGTGAAGTGACTTGTCCACGATCACATGACTGGCCAGTGGCAGAGCCAGAATTTGAACTAAGACAGGTTACCTTCAGATTAACACTCCTGACTTTCTCCCTTTGCTCAATGTCTGGAACATAGGAAATACTCACTATGTGATTATGCTCTTGCTGTTTCAACCCATCAGTGGTTTCCCATTTTCCCAGAAGAGCATCACAACTCCCCAGTAGAGTCTGTGAACTCTGCTGCCACGGCCCTGCCATCTTCTGTGGCCACTCGCTCCCTTCCTCAGGCTCTATCCTCCAGGCGCTGTGGTCTTGCAGCTTCCTGAGCATGTGTACCCTCTGCCTTCCTTGGGAACTTCGCACATGCTAAAGCCTCTGCCTGAAATGCTCTTCTTTCCAGGGAGACTGTGGCCAGTGTTGCTCATCCTCTTCTCAGAGGAGACTTCTGACCCACACACCTAATAGTAGCTCCTGTGGTTAGAGTAGCAGCATCCTGTGATTTTATTTGTTGGTTTCTTGTTTCTTCATGAGCTTGTTACATGCAGATTATTTCATGTATTTATTTACTTGCTATTTTCATTTTGTATCTCTTGTCTATGAGACTATAAGCTCCATTTGGCTTGTTCCCTTGCAATCCCTGAGGCCAACATTCAAAACATATTTTTTGAATAAAGACATGAATGGACAAATTATTATTTTTAAAAGCAGAACTTTATAGGAAATTCAAATGATTTTTTTTCCTTTCTCAACAATACATCTAGTTGGAGATGGCATGATTGAAGTGTCATATTCAGTTACATCAAAGTGCTCATGGTTTCTTTCCCTGTAGATGAAAAGATTTTGAGTTTTGCACAGTGGCAAAACAAATAGAACTTTGACTTACCTTTCAAAATTTAAATCCCTAATTTTATGCATTATTGACAATTCTTTCATGTTGCTACCAGTTATAATTTGTTTTTTCTTATGGGATGTATTCTGGAAGCCAAGAGACATCTAAATAATTATTTTTCTAGCCTAAATGGGTAATATTATATGCAAATATTTAGAAAACATAATTATTTGATGAATCATTCATTAATTAATGCATTAATTAACTTATTCAAACATTAATTGAATGCATCTATGAAGTAGGTACGGTGCTATACCCTGAAGCAAAAAGACAGATACGTCAAATTTCTTCTTCCCACCAATAAGTTTATAATTTAATGAGAAAGACAATTAAGCAAAATTACAGCCCAGTATGACAAATGCTAAGCTAGAAGGAAATCCAAGACATTGTGGAGTATGTGAGAGGGCAGGGAACACATGCCCAGGGTGGCTTCCTGAGGATGCGGCTCAGAGTTCTGTAAGCCGAAGGTGAAACAGGGATCAGGAATGGCATTCATGGCTGAGGGAATAGGGTGTGCAAAGGTGCAGGGGTGGAAGAGCCTAAAACATTCCAGGAGTTCCAGTCAGAGCAGTTAGCGCCAATCCTACATGTACATTCTCAAAGTGCTCTATGTTGGCAACTACACAAACACAAACACTCCATTGTCTGGCTCTCGGATCCCTCCACATGTTGACCTTACCCATTCTCCAGCAGCTTCTCTCTCCTCCATTCAGGGTAATCCTGTGCATGCCATACTTATTCCAACCCTTACATCTTTGCTCATGATATTCCTAATCCATAAGCCCCTTTCCTACCTTTCATAGCCTGTCTCAGCTATTGCCTCTTCCAGGAAGCCCTGTCTGATTATACCTGTCCATGGTGATCACTCCCAGTTCTGAATTGATTTTGGTCCCTAAAGACAATTCCTTAAAAACACATTTCATTATCTTTGAATTATTTGGGGGTGTTAAGTTTGCATTCCCAACTCATTTGTGAATTTGGTGATGGTAGGTACCCTTTGTGACTTTAAATTTTTTGTCTAGCTCAGTGGGCCATGATGAACACTTTCAGTCAGTACCAGAATTTAATTAATATTAACTGGACATTTTTTTCATGGGCACTGCCTTATGCTGATTGTGGTTTGTAGTCCCTAGCCTTTTGTTTACTGGGTGATCAAATGGACAAGTTTTATTTCTCCTACACTAACTTATCTTGTGACCTTGAGCAATTAAAAAGAATCAACTAGATCTGCTTTCTATATCAACAGGTAAACATCACTGGAACACAAGGTTGAGTGGAAATAGCGACTTGTAGAATGGTACAACATGATGTAATTTATGTAAATTTTAAAAAATGATAATGGTATACTATTTTTTTTTTTTTTTTTTTTTGAGACGGAGTCTCGCTCTGTCGCCCAGGCTGGAGTGCAGTGGCCGGATCTCAGCTCACTGCAAGCTCCGCCTCCCGGGTTTACGCCATTCTCCTGCCTCAGCCTCCCGAGTAGCTGGGACTACAGGCGCCCGCCACCACGCCCGGCTAGTTGTTTTGTATTTTTTTAGTAGAGACGGGGTTTCACTGTGTTAGCCAGGATGGTCTCGATCTCCTGACCTCGTGATCCACCTATATTTTTAATGAGTGTAAACATAAGACAAAATATTTTTTAAATGGACTGGAAAAATATACATGCAGTTCATGGTAAAGGTTGACACTGGATTGGGAGAAGGTGGTTGAAGAAGATTATACTAAGATCTATTTTGATTTTAAAAAATAAAACATTCGAAGCAAAGAAGACAAAATATTTTCAGTGGTCAATACTATTTTTCCAGTGGTTCATATGTTATTGGATTGTTTGTTTTATTAGTCTTTATATTTTTCTCCATTTTAAACATTTCTCAAACTCCAAATCACACATATGCACACAGAAATTGCATGAGTGTTTGAGAGCTGAAACATTTAGGAAAATTGGAAGCAAGGAATGTGTAGATATAGTTTGAAGAGCTCAGTTATTGTGAGTAGAAAATTTTCCTTGTAAAATATTCAAGCTCCTGCTATTTCACCATTATAGCTCCTTGTAGCTCAAGATACAATTCTAGTAAAAATAAATTCTGTGGCCTTTGCATGGTCTTTGGTTTTACTGTAGATTTCCTGAGTTAATGTGGGGGCTGCTCTGAAGGACTTCAGCTCACTCTCTCCGAACCAACAGAAGCTTTCTCTGTGTCTTTTCTGAACTATATGATTTCAGGTGAGGTTAGTGAGCATTAGTTATATCAGTAGGTGGACTATATGGGGTCTGAATTTCAATGCCTGAATCCCTGTCGTTTTAAGGTTGATAATGACTCAGGAGAGTTACAAATAGGTATATAGCATCAAGGGGCTGATCATTAACATTTTCATAAAAGCTGAGAGGGTGAGTGGAGGGGTCAGCAGTGATCTAGAGCCCGGAGGACCTGAGGACATCACCAACTTACAGGGCCTGAATTGCTCTCACTTAAACTCACATTAGTGGAAAAGATGGGAAGACTTTAAATGAACAGATTGAGCTGATTCAACAAGATTGTGTGACCTTTCAACCAAGTTCAGACTCAGGAGATAATAAAGACACAATCGAACCCAAACGGGAGGGCCCGGTTGTTTTAAGTATAACTCACAGAGAAGGAAATTTCTTTGAAATCCAAGTCTGCTTAGGCTCCTAAAAAATAGGTCTTGAAGTAGACATTTAAAAATTCTTTAAAATTATTTACATACTTACATTTCGTATATGCATGTACATGCATTTATATATATACACACACATAAACAGGTAAAACATATATATGAGTGCTATACATGATGTATATATCATAATATATAAATATATATAACATATATAAAATAATAGATTATATAGATCACAACAAATCAGTCCTGTGATCAGTAAATGCATGGTGAGTGATTGCCACGAATAGACATGCTTAGTAAGAGTAATGTTTTTCTCTTGAATTTCTTACTGTTGATGAGTATCTGTTAATCGTCTGAAGTGGGCTGAAATTTCAGGACAAAGGGTAACAACTGGGACAACCAGGGAATTGGGAATCTGGGGAAGGATAAGGAAGGATAAGTCTCCCACAGCCAGTCACCGGCATATTCATTCTTGTCCGCCCAGCTG
>NW_016838085.1:0-3906 GCF_001698545.2 Rhinopithecus bieti | reverse complement strand
ATCTATTGAGATAATCATGTGGTTTCTGTCTTTGGTTCTGTTTATATGCTGGATTACGTTTATTGATTTATATATGTTGAACCAGCCTTGCATCCCAGGGATGAAGCCCACTTGATCATGGTGGATAAGCTTTTTGATGTGCTGCTGGATTCGGTTTGCCAGTATTTTATTGAGGATTTTTGCATCGATGTTCATCAGGGATATTGGTCTAAAATTCTCTTTTTTTGTTGTGTCTCTGCCAGGCTTTGGTATCAGGATGATACCTCACCCTGCTTCAGCTCTAGCTGGTAGGGCTGCACCAGCTGACCAGCACCGATTGCCTGGCACTCCCCAGTCCAATGAACCCGGTACCTCAGTTGAAAATGCAGAAATCACCCGTCTTCTGTGTCACTCATGCTGGGAGCTGGAGGCTGGAGCTCTTCCTATTCGGTCATCTTGGGCGTGCCCCTCTATTAATCATTTACTTCATAGGGTGATAAATATTCTTGTTGCCTCCATTTATTAAGTAGAATTTTCACAAAATCCTTGTTCAGTGAGTATATAATCCTATTTTACAGATGAGGAAAGACAGGACCAAGAAGGTCACAGAACAAGTAAGTCGTGGAATATGGTCTACCTATCAGTCTTTCTGCTATAACTTACTGATTGATTTGCAAACTATCTATTCTCATAATTCATTCCAGAGCATGATATGGAAATTGTTGAACCATACATGTAGTAGAAGGTGGGCACAGTTGGCTATTCAACTTGGGTTTCAGAAGGCAATACTTTAGGAAACTCCACCAGGGTCCACAGTTTGGTCTTTCTTATCCATGTGTCTGCAACTTAGTGAAGCAACACCTCTATATTAAAATTCATTACTGGCCGGGCGCGGTGGCTCAAGCCTGTAATCCCAGCACTTTGGGAGGCCGAGACGGGTGGATCACAAGGTCAGGAGATCGAGACCATCCTGGCTAACACGGTGAAACCCCGTCTCTACTAAAAAAATACAAAAAACTAGCCGGGCGTGGTGGCGGGCGCCTGTAGTCCCAGCTACTCGGGAGGCTGAGGCAGGAGAATGGCATAAACCCGGGAGGCGGAGTTTGCAGTGAGCTGAGATCCGGCCACTGCACTCCAGCCTGGGTGACAGAGCGAGACTCCTTCTCAAAAAAAAAAAAATAAAATAAAATAAAATTCATTACAAAGTAATGAGTGGTACTGAAATCAAGAGTTAATTAGAATATAATATAAAGAATCATCTAGTAGAGCAGGCTGCAGTGGCATTTGCCTGTAGTTCCAGCTACTCAGAAGACTAAGGCAGGAGGATCACTCAAGCCCAGGAGTTAGGGGATGTAGTGCACTCTTATGGCACCTGTGAATTGCCACACCAACGTGGGCAACATAGTGAAATCCTGTCTCTAAGAAAAGAAAAAAGAGTTATCTAGCATAAATTAGAATATTAGAATGTATTATATTATGAGATATTTCAAGTCAGTGAACATATGATGGATTATTTAACATATTTAAGATATATTAGCATGTATATTTAACAATTTATTAATGATTTAGGAAAAGTAGTATATTACTATTCCAAATCAAAATACATTTTAGAAAATTGAATATATAGGCATTTAAAATATTAAGAATCATAAAAGCACTAGAATAAAATATAGATTGATATTTCTCAAGTGGAATAGTAAAGACAGAAATCATAAAGTTTAAAAGACTTGCAATCAAAATACAATTTAAAAGGGACAAACTGAGTAAAATATTTGTAGAAAATGACAATAAAAGAGTTGCTATCCTTATATGCGAAAAAAGTTTGTGAAATTAAGAAACAACCCTCAGGTAAGATGAAGTCGTGAGATACTTTTCACATACTCACATCCTCCAACACACACACAAAACTTTCTGCTCCAAACATGTCAATAATTGATCAAATATTTTTAAATATAATAAAAAATACATAGCTTTAATTTTTTTTTAAAAAAAAAAAGGTAAAACATCATTGTAGTTCAAAGACATAACCAAATACCAAAGGAGCAAGTGGGGCTAAAGTCTTTTGGACTCTAGATCTGGACACAGGAGAGGAGATGGCTGAAGTGACATTCCTGTGAGAAAATGAAAACTCCAAGTGACCCACAGAGACCAGGGACCAACATTAAGTTCATTGCTTGGCAACTGGACAGAGATTAGGTTTTCTTTGTATACAAAGATAGACTTTTTTAAAAGATGTTGCCTTTATGCAAGGATATTGTTTTCATAAAAGTTTTTAATGAGGAAAATAAGAGAAAGCAGAGATGACCACCTTCCAGCTATAAATTGAACAAACCTAGTCATAATCTAAAATGGGACAGGAGCTTTAAACCTTGGATGTGACCTGGTTTAGGAGTGAAAGCTTCATGGAACTGAAAGGAGTCAACTCACAAATAACCTCAATATTATATTGAGAGAGGTAAATATTCAAGTAAGAGTGAAAAATGAAATAAAAATGTTCTAATCAAGATAAGTCTACATATTGCACTCTTGTTACACATGAAGAAAATCCATAAATACAGCCGAGAAAATAAACTAGATTAATTTATCTTGATAAAAAGAAAATAAAGCAATCCAAAAATGATTTTAAAATAAGTGTTATGTGGCATTTAGGGATAAAATAAAATTAAAGGGAAAAGGAAGAGAATATGAGAAATAAAATAATATGAAATATAAATGGATATAAATATAGTTATTAATTGAAATAGAGTATACTGAAATAAACTCTAAATAGAAGTCAAAGAGAAATTAATCAAAATGGAACACAGTAATAATGAATTTACCAAGAAAAGATCACAGTGAGACAAATACATCAAAAGTTATGAAAAGCACTTACAATATTTTAATGAAAACATTTTAATAAAATTCCAACAGAAGAGAACAAAGGGAATGACAGGTTTATAACATTTAAAAATATAATGCTAAGACTATTTTATAAGAATGTGAATATTCACACCGAAAATGCATACTAAAAAACATAAAGACTACCAGATTACAAAAAGAGCTTTCTCACAAAGGGATGACTTCGACTCAAAGCAGACATGTCACTAGCAACAAAATATAGAAGGAAATTAGTCATAGATTCAAAGTAGCAAGTTAATAACTGTCAACCTAAAGTTCTTTATCTGACTAAGTTATTATTTTCAGTCAATGAAAAATAAATATACTTTTAGGCTTCCCATCTAAGAAACTTGATCACTCACAAAACTTTGCTGAAAGAATGATTAATAAGGGTCCCCACTAGAATGTTCATTATAACATTGTGTGTAGATGCAAATATTATAATGAACTGAAGTATCTATGGGCAGAAAAACAGATCTTACGAATACGGTATTAAACATTACATAGCAGTGAAAATGAATGAACTAAAACTTCACATAATCATGGTTTTCCTATTGAGATCTTAGAACAATTGCTCTAAAGTTAAAGATGGATTCTTTCAGAACTACAGGTAAATATTTCTCTGGGTTGAGTGCCCACATCAAAAACATCACTAACAATATAAGTACTGCGCATTAACTGATAGTGCAACTGGAGCTCCAAAAACATCAATAACAATAGTGAAAACAAATTAGTAAAATTCTAAGAGATTTATTGAGGATATGGCACATTGAAAATTATGTTTAGCCATGGCTAAATTTTTATAAAAAATTGGTGTTCTATTTTCAATATGTGGGCATATGAATACTAAGACATGTCATGTGGGTTGCTATCTGGGAAATATGAGTAATCATAATTCTTAAGCTTATAAGTTATTTGATTATAAGTTAAAAGCAAGCTTTTAATTTCATTTTGTGTTTAATCATGTAAAATGATACATGAAATGAAAGTTTATTACATATTCAGAACTATGAAAGAAGCATATGAACATTCTGAAATGCCAGTAAAGCT
>NW_016838084.1:0-685 GCF_001698545.2 Rhinopithecus bieti | reverse complement strand
TGCTTTCTGGGGGCTACAGTGAGGCAGAGGTAAGGGGGTTTGTTGGGAATGCTATTGGGGCAGACTGCCCGTGGAGAGTGAGGGAGGGCGCTGGTTGGGGGTAGTATTGGAGGCCAGATACACTGTCCGTGGCTGGGGGGATAGGTTGGGTGCTATGGCAGGGAGCGGGTGGGTATGCTGTCTGGGGTCGCATTGGCTGTGACGGGGGCAGGTTGGGTGCCCTATCGGGGGTACACTGCCTGAGCCAGGGGCGGTGGGTTGGGTACACTATCTGTGGCTGCAGTGCCTGAGGTGGGGAGAGAGTTTGGGGTGCTATTGTACCTGCACTGCCTCAGAAAGGGAGTGGGTTGGGGGGCACTGTCCTGGGCTGCTGCTCCTGGTGGGGAGCAGCTTAGGGCGCTATCCGGGGTTGCACTGCCCGCAGTGGGAGGTGTTTTGGGTGCCATAGTCCGCGCCAGGGATCTGGTTGGGGGCAATATCCCGGACTATGCTGCCCTCGGCAGGGTGCGGGTTGCGGGTACCATTGGGTGCTGCGTTGTCCGAGACGGGCGGGTTGCAATTGCCAATAGGTGCTACAGTGCCGGCATTGGGGAGCGGGGTGTTGGGGGTGCTATCCAGGGGCTACACTGCCGGCGGCGGGTTAGGGGCACCGTTGGGGTCTCCACTGCCACTCTGGTGGCAGGTG
>NW_016838083.1:0-682 GCF_001698545.2 Rhinopithecus bieti | reverse complement strand
GCCATGACCACCCTGTTCTCTTCCTTCTGTTGCACTTGGACCCAGAGCCTGGGGCTGAGGCTGCCGTGACCACCCTGTTCTCTTCCTTCTGGGATCCCCAGGTAGCTCCCAGGACTGAATGATCCCCAGAAAACACAGTGGCCAGGATGGGAGGGCTGGAGGTCAACTCCCCCCACCCCTACCACCACAATCAAGAGGCCCCATGGAGGTTGGCCCTGAGCTGTGGGTCCCTGTGGGATGCAGGCTCCCACGGATACTTCAGGGGGTGAGCATGGGTCCTCCTGGCTGACGGGAGCCTGGTGGACACTGGGTGTGTGGGGTCTGTGTAGGTGGGTTGGACAGCACTGGGCCTAGCCAGGGAGCCAGGGACTGGTGTGGCCAAAGTGGGCAGCAATATGTTGCCAGAACCAAAACTACAGTGCAACCAGCCCAGCTGGTAGGGAGAAGGAGGCCTGCCTAGCAGGACCATCCACCCCTGTCCTGGCCCCAAGCCCAGACGGCCTGCCTATACTGGACATTGCCTGATCCAGGAGGCCTGGGCATGATGGTCAGGTGGTGTGTCCCTGGGTTCCAGGCCTTGGTGGTCCCTTGGGAGCTGAGCATCGCTCTGGGCAGGAGGAGGGCCCGTGGTCCCCTGTTTGCATCGGCCCCTGGGGGTGCGCTCCCACCTCAGTTTCTCAGC
>NW_016838082.1:0-681 GCF_001698545.2 Rhinopithecus bieti | reverse complement strand
TTGTCTTTTTGGTTACGTTTATCCCTAGATACCATTTTATTGGTAATGAAATAGATTTCTTGATTTCTTTCTTAAGTATTCCACTATTGGTGCATGAGTGTGCTACTCATTTTTATATATTGATATTGTATCTTGCAACTTGACTAAGTTTATTATTTCTAGTAGGTTTTTTTGTGGAATCTTTAGGGTTCTCTTCCTACATATGATCATATCCCTTGCAAACAAAAACAGTTTGATTTCCTTTTTTTCCAATTTGGATGTCTTTCATTGCATTCTTCTGTCTAATTGCTCTACCTAAGACTCAGTACTGTGATGAATAAAAGTGGTGTAAAAGTAGCCACACTTGTTCCAAATCTTAGAGGAAGCGCTTTTAAATTTTCCCCGTTGATTATGATGTTAGCTGTGAGTTTGTCATATATGGCCTTTATTGCGCTGACATATGTTCCTTCTATACTCATGTTCAGTTTTTGTCATGAAGGAATGTTGATGTTTTTCCAGCATTTACTGAAGTGATTATATGATTTTTGTTCTTGATTCACTGAATGTGATGTCTCACATTTATTTATTTGTGTTTATTGAATCATCCTCATATTCCTGGAATGAATTCCACTTGATCATGGCAGATCATCTTTTTATGTGTTGTCAAATGCAATTTTCAAGTATTTTGTTGAGGACTTTTTG
>NW_016838081.1:0-1173 GCF_001698545.2 Rhinopithecus bieti | reverse complement strand
GCAATGCAGTATCTCAGAAGGCTTCTTTCCTGGTTTCATGTAACGATATTTCCTTTTTCACCATAGCCCTCAGTGAGCTTCCAAATATCACTTTGCAGAATCCACGGCATCAGTGTTAGCAGGCTGTTCCAAGAAGGGAAGGGTGCAACTCTGTGTGATGAAGTTACACATCAGAAAGCAATCTCTCAGAACGCTTCTCTCTAGTTATTATCTGAGTATATTTCCTTTTACACTACAGTTCCCAAAGGGGTCCCAAATATCAATTTGCAGATTCCAACAAAAGAGAGTGAGCAAACTGCTTCCTGAGGAATAAGTTGGAACACTGTGGGATGAATTCACAGAACACAGAGAAGTTTCTCAGAAAGCTTCTTTCACGTTTCTAACTGATGATATTACCCTTATCAGTGTAGGCCTCAATGCAATCTATTTTAGCACTTCTCAGGTTCCTCCAAGACAGTGTTAGTGGACTGCTCCATGAAATATAAGTTTAACTCTGTGAGGTGAATTCACACATCAGCAAGAAGTTTCTAAGAAACTTCTTTCAAGTTTTCATCTGGGGATAATTCCTTTGTCACCGTAAGCTGTATTGCGCTAAGCACAATCCCATTGCAGGTTTACAGAAAACTGTGTTAACACACTGCTGACTGAAGAGAAACGTGTAACTCCGTGAGTTGCCTTCACACATAGCAATGCAATATCTCAGAAGGCTTCTTTCCTGTTTTCATGTGAGGATATTTCCTTTTTCACCATAGCCCTCAGTGAGCTTCCAAATATCACTTTGCAGAATCCACGGCATCAGTGTTAGCAAGCTGTTCCAAGAAGGGAAGGTTGGAACTCTGTGTGATGAAGTCACACATCAGAAAGCAATCTCTCAGAACGCTTCTCTCTAGTTATTATCTGAGTATATTTCCTTTTAATCTACAGGTCCCAATGCGGTCCCAAATATCACGTTGCAGATTACAACAAAAGAGAGTTAGCAAACTGCTTCCGGAGGAATAAGTTGTAACACTGTGGGATGAATTCACAGAACACAGAGAAGTTTCTCAGAAAGCTTCTTTCACGTTTCTAACTGCTGATATGTCCTGTATCAGCGTAGGCCTCAATGCAATCCGAAGTAGCACTTCTCAGGTTCTTCCAAGACAGTGTTAGTGCACTGCTCCACGAAACGTAAGT
>NW_016838080.1:0-314 GCF_001698545.2 Rhinopithecus bieti | reverse complement strand
AATATTTTATCCCTCTATCTATTATATCTATTATGTCTATATTTTATACCTCTATTATATCTATAACGTCTATACTTCATACCTCTATCTATTATATCTATGATGTCTATATTTTTTACCTCTATTATATCGATAATGTCTATATTTTATTTCAATATCTACTATATCTATTATGTCTATATTTTATACCTCTATCTATTATATCTATTATATCTATTATGTCTATATTTTATACCTCTATCTATTGTATCTATTATGTCTATATTTTTTACCTCTATTATATCTATTATGTCTATATTTTATACCTCTATATT
>NW_016838079.1:0-624 GCF_001698545.2 Rhinopithecus bieti | reverse complement strand
GTTTCCCTTGCCAGCCATCAGTGCCATGCACAGACTAGTTTATAAAACCTCTGATATACTGGTATTGTTTGTCATTACAGCATAGCCTTTCTATCTGGATTAATTATTAATAAGAAGCAGAAGGAAAAAGGAGGAGGAAGAGGAGAAGCAGAAGAGGAGGTGAAGAAGAGAAGGAAGGAGAAGGAGGAGAAAGGAGGACAAACTACAGAAACAAACAAAAGAAAAAGCTGAAAATGTATGCCCTTAGCTCAATTGTTAGGCTTAGTCATTGAGAATAATGGGGAAAAAACTCATATAAAACCCTGAAAAGGCAGTGATCCAAGTAATACAATGGCAAAATATTAGGTAATACTGTCACCTGTGGAAAATTGGAAGGCAAGTCACAGATGAATGAACCTTTAGCTATGGACAAATAGCTTTGCAAAGAACACTAGTAGTGGGCTTTATTTGTTTTCAGCTGCATCAGGGAGGCACTGCAGGAAAAGCTGAACTCACGGACGGATTGTCAATTTTCTGACCAGAAATGAAAGGGACTAGAGAAATCTCAGAAATTAGTGAAGTTGCACTATCAGAAATGCCACTTTTTTTTTTAAATTTTACTTTAAGTTCTGGGATACATGTGCC
>NW_016838078.1:0-3114 GCF_001698545.2 Rhinopithecus bieti | reverse complement strand
CGGCCCATCCCACTTCTTTCTTATAAATTTCCTGTTAAATCTTGGGGGTTTTGTTAATCTCAGTTAGTGTATCACCCAGACTTAGGCTTTTTTTCTTATAGCTGAAGAAGGGGCAGATATATGTATATGCTGAAAGTTGTTCTGAGTGTTTGCATTCAGGAAACTACAACTAAAAGCAATCTGTTTACCTAGGAGTTTGTTCAGTTTTGTACTGGAAATTCTATCCAGTGCAACAAGAGAAAACATAAAGGTGTCTAGATTTGAAAGGGTGATGTAAAACTGTCTTTATTCACAGACTCCAAGATAGCATGTGTAGATATCCTATTAATCTTTAAAAACGCTTCAAGAGCTAATAATTGAGTTTAGCAATATTACAGGACAAATGATCTATATGCAAAATATCAGTTGTATTTTTATGTACTAGTAATGAACAATTGGAAACTGAAAGGTAAAACAGTGCCATTTAAAATATTATCAGTAAATACAAAATACATAGTGAAAAATCTGGCAAAAGATGTAGAAAACCAAAAGCTATAAAAACCATTGCAGACATAAATTAATGAAAACCTAAATAAATGTTGATATTGAGGGAAAACCCTATAAAGAAACAGGTTTTGATGGACTGAATTGTAGTCTCCAAAATATATGTGAAAGTCTTAACCCCTGGCATTTGTAAATGTGACCTTATTTGGAAAAATATTCTGTGAAAAGCTAATTAAGTGAGGGATATTGAGATAAGATTAATCCTGGGTTATCTGAGTGGACCCTGAATCCAGTGACAAGTGTCCTTATAAGAAGAGGAAAAGACACAGAGAACACAAAGGAGAGACACAGGAGAAGTCATGAGAAGATGGAGGCAGAGATTGGAGTTATGCAGCCCCAAGCTAAGGAACCCCTAGAGCCACCCAAAGATGAAAGAGGCAAAAAAGGATTTTTCCAGACCCCTGAGAGAGTACCACTCTACCAACACCTTGATTTCAGACTATAAGCCTCTAGAATGATGGAGGAATACATTTCTGTTTCAAGCTGCCCAGTTTGTGATAATTTGTTATGACAGCGCTAGAAAACTAATATACAGATATAAGAATTACAATGGACCTCTTGTCAGCAACCACGCAAAAAAAGAGAGTGAAATGAAATATTTAAAGTGTTGAAAGAAAAATTAATCCACCAACCTAGAATATTATATCCAGAAACATTGTTATTCAAAAATGAAAGAGAAATAAAGACTTTCTCACACAAAACTGAGAGAACGCATCACCAGCAGATACACCTTGCAAGAAATGTGAAAAGGTCTTCAGACAGAAATCAATATATATACCTTATATATAGGAAAAGAAGAATGTCAGAGAAGGAATAAGTGAATGAAAACAAAATGATATATATTTTTTATTCTTAATTGACATAACTGATAACTGTCTGAAAACAGTGTATTGGGTGATCGTAGCATATGTGTAAGAACAGTGAATAATAGCAATGTCACAAGAAATGGATGGCAGAAATTGAGAATACTCTTTTAATGAAATATACTACATGGGAAGCAGTTTAGTGTTATTTGAAGGTTGGACTTATATTAACTAAAACTATATGTTGTAAACTCCAGGGCAACTTAAATTTATTGAAAAAGGAATATTATTGATATACTAAGAGAGAGAATGAAATGGAATCATATTAAATACTCAAGTAAAATCAGAGAAGCTAGAAAATGAAGAATAAATGAAACAGAAAGGTTACAAACATGGTATATATGAATCCAACTATATCAACAATACTTTAAATGTACCAATGTACACAATGTTTTAAAAACAGAGATAGTAAAATTCATGGAAAACAGTACCCAATCATATGTTGTTCACAAAAAAATGGATTTTAGATATAAAGACTCGGGTTGAAAGTAATAGAATATAAAAAGATATATCATAGTAACAATAAAATAAGAAATCTAGGGTACCTATATTAATTTCATATTATGGTTGGAGAATTCTATACTATTCTATCAGTAATTGGTAGATCAAGCAGGCAGAAAATCAGCAGGAATATAGGTGACCGAAACAGCACTATCAATCAACTTGATCTACTTGACATTTATAAAATACTGTATCCAAAAACAGTATAATACATATGCACTTCAAGCTACGTAAAACATTCAATAAGATAGAACACATTCAGAGCTATTAAATGCACCTTCACAAATTTAAAAGAATAGAAATTATATAAGATATGCATATGGAAAATTCACAGACCACAATATATATAATTAATAAACCATAATGGAATTGAAGAAACAATCAATAGCAGAAAGTAGCTAGAATAGCTCCCAAATATTTGGAAATTAAATAACATACTTCTAAATAATTTGTGGGTCAAAGAAGAAGTCCTCCAGCCTGGACGACAGAGCGAGACTCCATCCCAAGAAAAAAAAGACTTGGACCCAACTTAAAAATGAACATAAACCTTCACAAATTTTAAAGAAAGTAGAAAAAATAAAACAAAATTAGATAAGAAATCAATGAGACTGAAAACGGGGAAGCAATAGATTTCAAAAGTCTTTGGAACGATGAATAAAGCTGGTAAACTTCTAGTTAGGATAAACACGAAAAAAATAAAGAAGAGGACAGAAATAACAACATCAGAAATATGTCCCAGAGATTCTGGTATGTTGTGTCTTTGTTCTTATTGGTTTCAAAGAACATCTTTATCTCTGCCTTCATTTCGTTATGTACCCAGTAGTCATTCAGGAGCAGGTTGTTCAGTTTCCATATAGTTGAGTGGTTTTGATTGAGTTTCTTAGTCCTGAGTTCTAGTTTGATTGCACTGTGGTCTGAGAGACAGTTTGTTATAATTTCTGTTCTTTTACATTGGCTGAGGAGTGCTTTCCTTCCAACTATGTGGTCAATATTGGAATAAGTGCAATGTGGTGCTGAGAAGAATGTATATTCTGTTGATTTGGGGTGGAGAGTTCTGTAGATGTCTATCAGGTCTGCTTGGTGCAGAGTTGAGTTCAATTCCTGGATATCCTTCTTAACTTTCTGTCTCATTTATCCGTCTAATGTTGACAGTGGGGTGTTAAAGTGTCTCGATATTATTGTGTGGGAGTCTAAGTCTCTTTGTAGG
>NW_016838077.1:0-243 GCF_001698545.2 Rhinopithecus bieti | reverse complement strand
AGTTTGCTAACTCTCTTTTGTGGAATCTGCAAAGTGATGTTTGGGAATCCATAGGGGCCCATGGTGAAAAAGGAAATATCCTGGGATAATAACTAGAGAGAAGCTTTCTGAGAGATTGCTTTCTGATGTGTGACTTCATCACACAGAGTTCCACCCTTCCCTTCTTGGAACAGTTTGCTAACATTGTTTTCGTGGATTCTGCAAAGTGATATTTGGGAGCTCATGGAGGGCAATGGTGAAAAG
>NW_016838076.1:0-3414 GCF_001698545.2 Rhinopithecus bieti | reverse complement strand
TTTTCTCATATTTATCAAATCCAGAGTAATGTTACTTTTGATTCTGTCCTGTTTTCAGGATCATGAAATTGTAATGCCTATGAATGGGTATTTTGAGTGGGTGATATTTAACTATTGCTAAATTCCCTTAAAGGGTTTCTTTAAAATAACTTGTCCTTACCATAAAGACTGTATGGATATGTGGTATCTACAGGAAAGACATTATAACCTAGTGGCTCTGAGTCAGCTTCCCTGAGTTTTCACGTTCTGTATTTACCACTTACTAGCCAGCCCTGTGATTTTTGAACAAGTTCCTTAATTTCTCTCAGACTCAATCACCTTGTCTATAAATTGAAGAGTAGAAGAAGTCACCTTGTGTATACATCGAAGAGTAGTTATCTCATAGGATTGTTGTGAGGATTCACTCATTCATTCATTAGCTATATGGGGACCTTCTCTAAGCTTGGGCTAGTGCTGAGGATGAGGTAGTGAATGAAATCAGTAAGGTCTCTGGCTCTATGTAGCTAATTTCTACTGGGGAGAAACAGACAATAAATAAATAAACATTATAATTATAGAGTATAGTAAGTGATATTAGGGAAATGATAGAAAGCAACATGGATGGAGATCTTAAGTAGGGTGGCCAAAGAAGGCTTCTCTGAGCAGATGACACGTAAGCTGGGACCTGAGGATGAACAGGAGGCAGCCCTGGGAAAGATATTTCAGGCAAAGGGAGTAGTAGTTGTAAAGGCTGAGTCAAGAGAAAGTCTGGTGTTCCTAGAAGAGAAAAAGTCTAGTGTGCCTACAGAGTCATGAGTGAGGAGTAAAATGGCAGATATTAAAGTAGGAAAAGTAGGCAGGAGTCAGATCACTAGATTTGTTAAAAGGATTAAATATATACAAAGCGTTTATTAGAGAGCCCGGGGGCATAGTGTTAGCAGCTATGGTTATTATCATGTTTTGTGTGTGTGTGTGTGTGTGTGTGTCACAGAGTCTCGCTCTGTTGCCAGGCTGGAGTGCAGTGGCACAATCTCAGCTCACTGCAAGCTCCACCTCCCGGGTTCAAGCGATTCTCCTGCCTCAGCCTCCTGAGTAGCTGGGGTTACAGGCACACATCACCACGCCCAGCTAATTTTTATATTTTTAGTAGAGATGGGTTTCACCATGTTGGTCAGACTGGTCTCGAACTCCTGACCTTGTGATCCATCCACCTCAGCATCCCAAAGTGCTGGGATTACAGGCGTGAGCCACCGCGCCTGGCCTATTAAATCATGATTTTTAATGAACTTTGTCATAACCAAGTATTTGTCATTTTCTGGTGAGAACACTGAAAGTTTAGGGCATGTAGTGCCAGCTTTTGGCAACATTTCTTCCTAGGTGGTGGCATGTTCTTCCATCAGGAGGCATGTAATGTTTGGTGATCTCTCGTGATGTTAGCAGCTGTTGCTGTATCATGCCTTATCCATTCATTCATTAAGGGTTGCAAAATGGAGATATCCTCATGCTGTCATTTTTCATCTGTTGGGTGAACTACATAAAAACTTCATCTCTTCTTGCTTCTGCTAATGGTGACCATTCTTTTTCAGTATCATAATAAGCTTGTTAAACAAATTTGATGTGCTTTATAGTGCTAGCTAAAGTGGAAGACGTCATTAAGAACAGCTATGACATCTTCCCATAAAACATCCTTTGGTGCCATACTGCATGGATTATTGATTTGATGCTGTAGAGCCCTATTCATGTTCTCATTTTCTTTTGCATTACTGGCTGATAGTGATATGATATGCAAAAGCATTTGCCTCGGTGTTAAAATGTAAACATGGCAGATACTGTTTCCTCTTTCCACAGATGGAGCTTTCTGCTCTACAGTCCGTGATGGCTGTGCAAGAAGAAGAGCTGCAGGTGCAGGCTGCTGATATGGAGTCTCTGACCAGGAACATACAGATTAAAGAAGATCTCATAAAGGTCTTTCAAAACTTTTTAAAGACCATTGGAAATGTTCACAACTCAGAATAGCTGTAGGGCATCTTCAGACAATATTTGCACACATTGAATCCCTTGGCCAGTGATTATCAATATCCCACTTGAAAGTATAGCAGACTATTTCAAGAACATTTGTTCCCCTGCTCCTCTGCTGAATAACCCTTTTATTGCTGTTTTCACATCCACACTTATTTTTTGACTTTAGGACCTGCAAATGCAACTGGTTGATCCTGAAGACATACCAGCTATGGAACGCCTGACCCAAGAAGTCTTACTTCTTCGGGAAAAAGTTGCTTCAGTAGAATCCCAGGGTCAAGAAATTTCAGGAAACCGAAGACAACAGGTAAGTTATTGGAATGTAAACCTTATTTATTTATTTACTTTTTTTTTTTTTTTTCAGTAGAGACGGAGTTTCACCATGCTGGTCAGACTGGTCTTAAACTCCTGACCACGAGTGATCTGTCCTCCTCGGCTCCTCAAAGTGCTGGAATTACATACAGGCATGAGTCACCACATGAGACAGGGTCTCACTGTGTCACCCAGGCTCGAGTGCAGTGGTACAATCACTGCTCACTGCAGCCTCAAACTCTGGGCCTCAAGGAATCTTCCTGCCTCAGCCTCCTGAGTAGCTGGAGCTGCAGGTGCACGCCACCACGCCCAGCTCAAACCTTATTTTTCTACTGTGAAATAAACCATGGTAAAGCTGTCAATCTCAGCTATTTGTGGAGGGTTAGTTGATGGTATTTCATAGACAAACTGTGCTCTAAAGCTTCCTACTTTGGTCGGTAGCAGCTATAGATGCCCCTTTCTGACATTTGTAGTTCTGAAAAGAGCAGCAGTTCTTTTGGACACATACCAGTAGTTATCCCTCACACTCATACATAAGTCACCTCCCTCTCAACTGAATCGTTCTCTTTTATCTGCGTTTAACCATGTTCAAGTCTCTCCCAGTTAAAAAAAAAAAAGAGAGAGAGAGAAACCCCTGTCTTTTCCCCAAATTTCTTTGTAGCTACAGCCTCGTTTAACCTTTCTTCAATGCCAAACTTTTCCCGAAGACTTACTTGCCTGTACTCCCTGTCTCCATTATCATCTCTCTCACTAACTACTCACCCCACTCCATTCTGGCTTTTAACTCTACCTTAAACAACTCTGTTGGTTATACATTTTCATAGCTCATTATCTTTACAGCACTTATTACACACACAGTGACACACATCTATGATTAATGAATGTCTTTTTCCTCCACTAGATAGTAAGCTTTCCCCTAGAACCTAGAACAAAGTCTGTCCCATAGAAGGTGCTCAGTAAATATTTATTGAATGAATGAAGAATATTAGTGAGTCCTGTTATATATATTTCCCTCTTGCCTGTCCTGTTCCCCTCTTACTCCTTTCTCTTAGCTGCTTTCCTGTGCTTCTAGCTTCTCTCTCCTTTTTCTTCTTTTGCTCCCAT
>NW_016838075.1:0-1206 GCF_001698545.2 Rhinopithecus bieti | reverse complement strand
TATTTATATATACTTATATATTTATATATTTATATTTTTATATATTTATATTTTATGTATTTATGTATATATATAATACAAAGTTAAAAACTCACATATCAAAGTGTGTACTCCTGAATTCACACAGTGACACACTCATGTATCCACACAGTGACCCACCCCTGTATCCACAATTAGATTTGGGAGCACAACATTACCCAGCCCATATCTTAAGGAGCTGTTATTTTGCCTTCCGTCGCCATACAAAAATTTTGCCAGTTTTTGAAATTTGTGAATAGAATGATATATATGATTTTTGGTTTGGATTCCTTCACTTAAGTTACGCTTGTGAGATTTACTTTTGCTGTTCAGGGTAGCAGTAAATTCCCATAGCTCTATTACATTAAATTATATGAATACACTTATATAAATACACTTGTCCATTCTACTGTTGATGGATAACTTGATGATTTCCAGGTTTGGGCTATAATGAAAAGTACTGCTAAGAACATACACGTACATATCTTTTGATAACAGAACTCTTTTTATCTGATCTACACCGGCAGTGGAATTGCTGGGTCGTAGTGTACTGT
The DNA here is from genome assembly GCF_001698545.2 of Rhinopithecus bieti. Lineage (NCBI taxonomy): Eukaryota > Metazoa > Chordata > Mammalia > Primates > Cercopithecidae > Rhinopithecus > Rhinopithecus bieti. The sequence continues at coordinate 634 of NW_016838075.1, read as the reverse complement.
CTTAGATTGGACTTTTAGCTCAGCTCTGTCTCCCTCTCTGTGTCCTTGCTGTCTGGCTTTTCAGTATCTCCTATTAGTGGAGTTTCAAGTTTTCCACATCTTGTTCCACATCTGCAACAACATTTGATATTATAACTCTTTTTTTCATTTGAGATATTCTTGAGTGTTTTATTATTTATTTTTTACCTAGGTTTTCTCCTGTGCTTGATAAGTCTGAAGGAATTAGAGAGAGAGACCGTGTAAAATATAAACTGCTCCTGAGTCTGAAATAGGATGCATTAGAAGATGTAACAACCTGTTTGACAGACCCTTGTTCTCCCTGAACAACCAGATTTGTCCGAATTTCCACCTGGTTACCAAGTCGTTAGTTACCAGTTGTTTGTTGGTTGACTAGTTAGTATCAACTCAGCACTGGTCGGTTCTGTATGGATGTATACGTATATATATAAGATATATATTTAAATATATATAAGGATGTGTATTTAAGCGTGCTGATGGCTGGGTATGATGGCTCACACCTGTAATCCCAGCACATTGGGAGGCCAAGTTGGGAGGATCGCTTGAAGCCAGGAGTTTGAAACCAGCCTGGATGACATAGTGAGACCTCCTCTCTACAAACAAACAAAATAGCTTG
>NW_016838074.1:0-461 GCF_001698545.2 Rhinopithecus bieti | reverse complement strand
GTTTGAATTCCACCCTGCAGGGTTTTAAAGATTTTTTAAAAAGATAATATGACATTGATTTGAAAACCATAAAGTAGTATCAAAAGTTTAAATACTAAGATAGTGGGCTTTTTAAGTCCTAGTACATGCTAATGCATTTTCTTGTTTCTCAGGATTAACTGTGGCTTCATGTCTCACTGTGCCATTTGCGTATTGCTTCTTCTCTCTTCTTTTCTCAGTTGCTGCTGATGCTAGAAGGACTAGTAGATGAACGGAGTCGGCTCAGTGAGGCCTTACAAGCAGAGAGACAGCTCTATAGCAGTCTGGTGAAGTTCCATGCCCATCCAGAGAGGTAAGAGAGTGGCTGTTTTTTCTTTTATTCTTTATTGAAATTTTTATTTCTTTTACTATTGTATTCTTTTATGCCTTTTATTCTTCATTAAGTGCAGATGCTTATGATACTGAAGAGGGGAGAAAAAACA
>NW_016838073.1:0-831 GCF_001698545.2 Rhinopithecus bieti | reverse complement strand
TGCTCCATTTTACACTTCCACCTGCAGCGTTTGAGGGTTTCAGTTTCTCCGTGTCTTTGTCAACACTGTCATTTTCTATCTCTTCTCATTATAGCCATCCCAGTGAGTGTAAGGTAGTATCTAGTATCTCGCTGTGGTTTTTGATGGATATTTCCCTAATGATTTACGACACTGAACATTTTTTATGTGCATATGGGCCATTTATATATCTTCTTTGAAGAAATATTCAAATTCTCTCCCCGTTTGTCTTTTTATTGAATTACAAGAATTCGGTATATCTTCGGGACACTCTGGATATCAGACCTTAACAGATAATTTGCCTGTATTTTCTCATCCTGTGAGTTCTGTGACATTTCTTGACAGTGTCCTTTGATGCACAAAAGTTTTTAATTTTCATAAAATCTAATTTATCTATTTTTCCTTTGGTTGTTTGTACTTTTGGGGTCATGTTTGTGTATAAAATGTCTTATTCTTCTTTAAGAAGGTTCAGGGTTTGGTTTTAAATCCGGCTGTGTACCTTTCATCAGTCTGACATTCCTTTCACCGTGTCAGGCTGCCTTCAGCTAGTAATACTTCATTAAATTCAAAAGACAAAATTGTTTTGAACGAAAAAAAATCCAGTTCGGAGAAGAAAAAACTGTTGTCTAATTTAGGGTCATGAGATTTACCCCCATGTTTTCATCTAAGACTCTTATCATTTTGGCTCTTACATTTAGGTATTTGACATATTTTGCATTAATTTTTATAATCGTGTGAGGTGTAGGGGTTCCACCTTCATTATTTTGCCACATAGATGTTCAGTTGTTCCACCACCATTAAAAAAAAAATTAT
>NW_016838072.1:0-888 GCF_001698545.2 Rhinopithecus bieti | reverse complement strand
TGTGATTGCTGCTTAGAGTTATGACATTAGACCCATGAAATTAGTTTTAGAAACATGAAACAAGAGAAATTTGAGTATAATCAAAGTTTATTAAGTATTCATGTGCGATGTACTATACTAGGTATTTAAATTAGCACTAATGCTCACAGCTCTACACAAAGTAAGTGGTGTCAGCCCAATTATTATAGACGAAGAAGCTGAAACACTGATTTCTCTTTTAAAATGGGAGTGGAGAATAGTCATGTAACTAATAAATACCAAAGCTATGATTCAAACTCAAGCCTTTTGTGACTTCACATACTTCCTAAGAAGATTCATTTCCTAGAGCACATTTTCCCACCTTACGCTTTAACTCTCTCTAGCATAGAGTTCTCATCAATTTTTTTAGAAGAGGCCTTTCAGCCTTAGAGATTCCCTTCCCCTGCATTTCCTCCACAGCTAGCTGCATACTCAACTATGATGTTGAAGAAATGCTAGGACCACAGTGCAGAGTTACCGACTGAAACTGAAAGCTTGTTTGTTACTATGTTGGCATCTCTTTTATAAGATCAGTCAGTGTCATGGCTTCCTGAATTCAGTTTAACTAGCTACTCCAAATAGCTCCTTAGTTTTTTTCTACCTTTTGCCATAGCTAGATCTATAATATAAAACCTGTGTTTGTATTTGTGATGGAATTATCATATTTTATCTTTTGATTTCATTACCATATTTCTGCTTACAAACAGACTCATGTTTTATGACTCAGTTAGTTTTCAGGATATGAGAATGTGTGGCATTTAAGAAATACCAGTTTTAAAATCCCCTAGTCTCCCTTCCTCTTTGTGGTCCTACCTTAGCCGTTATCTGATTATTCACGTTAGATATTTTAGTTTCCACATCCTCTTCCTG